>NW_021703770.1:51616825-51678286 GCF_005190385.1 Monodon monoceros
CCCCCCCCCCCCACCCCCGGCCTGAGTGAGCCGGAGCCCCCGAATCAGCGGCTCCTTTAACCCCGTCCTGTCTGAGCAAAAAACTGACGCCCTCCAGCGACCTACACGCAGAGGCAGGGCCAAATCCAAAGCTGAGCTCCTGTGAGCTGCGAGAACAAAGAAGAGAAAGGGAAATCTCTCCCAGCAGCCTCAGAAGCAGCGGATTAAAGCTCCACAATCAACTTGATATACCCTGCATCTATGGAATACCTGAATAGACAAGGAATGATCCCAAATTGAAGAGGTGGAATTTAGGAGCGAGATGTATGATTTTTTTTCCCTTTTCCTCTTTTTGTGAATGTGTACGTGTATGCTTCTGTGTGAGATCATGTCTGTATACTCTTGCTTCCACCATTTGTCCTAGGGCTCTATCCGTCCATGGTTTTTTTAAAAAATTTTTTTCTTAATAATTAATTTTAATTGTAATAACTTTATTATACTTTACCTTCGTTCTTTCTTTCTTTCTTTCCTTCCTTCCTTCCCTCCTTTAGACAACGAATCACCCCAAATTGAGGAGGTGGTCTCTGAGAGCAAGATTTATGATTTTTCCCCCTTTACCTCTTTTTGTGAAGGTGTATGTGTATGCTTCTGTGTAAGATTTTCTCTGTATAGCTTTGCTTCCAACATTTGTCCTAAGGTTCTATCCGTCCCTTTTTTTTTTCTAAATATTTTTTAATTCAATAACTATATTATACTTTATTTTATTTTTACTGTATGTTCTTTCTTTCTGTCTTTTTTCCTTCTTTCCCTCCTTCCTTCCTTCCTTCCTCCCTCCCTCCCTTCCTCCCTCCCTCCCTCCTTTCTTTCCTTCTTTGCTTCTTTCTTCCTTCCTTCCTTTCCTCCTTTCCTTCTTTCTTTCCTCATACTTCTACTAATTCTCTCTACTTTTTCTCCCTTTTATTCTGAGCTGTGTGGATGAAAGGCTCTTGGTGCTCCAGCCAGGAGTCAGGGCTCTGCCTCTGAGGTAGGAGAGCCAACTTCAGGACACTGGTCAACAAGAGACCTCCCAGCTCCACATAATATTAAACGGCATAAATCTCCCAGAGACCTCCATTTTAACACCAGCACCCAGCTTCACTCAACGACCAGCAAGCCACAGTGCTGGACAACCTATGCCAAACAACTAGCAAAACAGGAACACAACCCCACCCATTAGCAGAGAGGCTGCCTAAAATCATAATAAGGCCACAGACACCCCAAAACACACCACCAGATGTGAACCTGCCCACTAGAGAGACAAGAACCAGCCTCATCCACCGCAACACAGGCACTAGTCCCCTCCACCAGGAAGCCTACACAACCCACTGAAACAACCTTAGCCACTGGAGACAGACATCAAAAACAACGGGAACTACGAACGTGCAGCCTGCAAAAAGGAGACCCCAAACACAGTAAGATAAGCAAAATGAGAAGACAGAAAAACACACAGCAGATGAAGGAGCAAGATAAAAATGCACCAGACCTAACAAATGAAGAGGAAATAGGCAGTCTACCTGAAAAAGAATTCAGAATAATGATAGTAAGGATGATCCAAAATCTTGGAAGTAGAATGGACAAAATGCAAGAAACAGTTAATAAGGACCTAGAAGAAATAAAGATGAAACAAGCAACGATGAACAATGCAATAAATGAAATTAAAAGTACTCTAGATGGGATCAATAGCAGAATAACTGAGGCAGAAGAACGGATAAGTAACCTGGAAGATAAAATAGTGGAAATAACTACTGCAGAGCAGAATAAAGAAAAAAGAATGAAAAGAACTGAGGACAGTCTCAGAGACCTCTGGGACAACATTAAACGCACCAACATTCAAATTATAGGGGTTCCAGAAGAAGAAGAGAAAAAGAAAGGGACTGAGAAAATATTTGAAGAGATTATAGTTGAAAACTTCCCTAATATGGGAAAGGAAATAGTTAATCAAGTCCAGGAAGCACAGAGAGTCCCATACAGGATAAATCCAAGGAGAAATACACCAAGACACATATTAATCAAACTGTCAAAAATTGAATACACAGAAAGCATATTAAAAGCAGCAAGGGAAAAACAACAAATAACACACAAGGGAATCCCCATAAGGTTAACAGCTGATCTCTCAGCAGAAACCCTACAAGCCAGAAGGGAGTGGCAGGACATACTGAAAGTGATGAAGGAGAAAAACCTGCAACCAAGACTACTCTACCCAGCAAGGATCTCATTCAGATTTGATGGAGAAATTAAAACCTTTACAGACAAGCAAAAGCTGAGAGAGTTCAGCACCACCAAACCAGCTTTACAACAAATGCTAAAGGAACTTCTCTAGACAAGGAACACAAGAGAAGGAAAAGACCTATAATAACGAACCCAAAACAATATAGAAAATGGGAATAGGAACATACATATCAATAATTACCTTAAATGTAAATGGACTAAATGCTCCCACCAAAAGACACAGATTGGCTGAATGGATACAAAAACAAGACCCTTATATATGCTGTCTACAAGAGACCCACTTCAGACCTAGAGACACATACAGACTGAAAGTAAGGGGATGGAGAAAGATATTCCATGCAAATGGAAACCAAAAGAAAGCTGGAGTAGCAATTCTCATATCAGACAAAATAGACTTTAAAATAAGGACTATTAAAAGAGACAAAGAAGGACACTACATAATGATCAAGGGATCGATCCAAGAAGAAGATATAACAATTGTAAATATTTATGCACCCAACATAGGAGCACCTCAATACATAAGGCAAATACTAACAGCCATAAAAGGGGAGATCGACAGTAACACATTCATAGTAGGGGACTTTAACACCCCACTTTCACCCATGGACAGATCATCCAAAATGAAAATAAATAAGGAAACACAAGCTTTAAATGATACATTAAACAAGATGGACTTAATTGATATTTATAGGACACTCCATCCAAAAACAACAGAATATACATTTTTCTCAAGTGCTCATGGAACATTCTCCAGGATAGATCATATCTTGGGTCACAAATCAAGCCTTGGTAAATTTAAGAAAATTGAAATTGTATCAAGTATCTTTTCTGACCACAACGCCATGAGACTAGATATCAATTACAGGAAAAGATCTGTAAAAAATACAAACACATGGAGGCTAAACAATACACTACTTAATAATGAAGTGATCACTGAAGAAATCAAAGAGGAAATTAAAAAATACCTAGAAACAAATGACAATGGAGACACAATGACCCAAAACCTATGGGATGCAGCAAAAGCAGTTCTAAGGGGGAAGTTTATAGCAATACAAGCTCACCTTAAGAAGCAGGAAACATCTCGAATAAACAACCTAACCTTGCACCTCAAGCAATTAGAGAAAGAAGAACAAAAAAACCCCAAAGCTAGCAGAAGGAAAGAAATCATAAAAATCAGATCAGAAATAAATGAAAAAGAAATGAAGGAAATGATAGCAAAGATCAATAAAACTAAAAGCTGGTTCTTTGAGAAGATAAACAAAATAGATAAACCACTAGCCAGACTCATCAAGAAAAAAAGGGAGAAGAATAGAATTAGAAATGAAAAAGGAGAAGTAACAACTGATACTGCAGAAATAAAAAAAATCATGAGAGATTACTACAAGCAACTCTATGCCAATAAAATGGACAATCTGGAAGAAATGGACAAATTCTTAGAAATGCACAAACTGCCAAGACTGAATCAGGAAGAAATAGAAAATATGAACAGACCAATCACAAGCACTGAAATTGAAACTGTGATTAAAAATCTTCCAACAAACAAAAGCCCAGGACCAGATGGCTTCACAGGTGAATTCTATCAAACGTTTAGAGAAGAGCTAATACCTATCCTTCTCAAACTCTTCCAAAATATAGCAGAGGGAGGAACACTCCCAAATTCCTTCTACGAGGCCACCCTCATCTTGATACCAAAACCAGACAAGGTTGTCACAAAGAAAGAAAACTACAGGCCAATATCACTGATGAACATAGATGCAAAAATCCTCAACAAAATACTAGCAAACAGAATCCAACAGCACATTAAAAGGATCATACACCATGATCAAGTGGGGTTTATTCCAGGAATGCAAGGATTCTTCAATATATGCAAATCTATCAATGTGATAAACCATATTAACAAATTGAAGGAGAAAAACCATATGATCATCTCAATAGATGCAGAGAAAGCTTTCGACAAAATTCAACACCCATTTATGATAAAAACTCTGCAGAAAGTAGGCATAGAGGGAACTTTCCTCAACATAATAAAGGCCATATATGACAAGCCCACAGCAAACATCATCCTCAATGGTGAAAAACTGAAAGCATTTCCACTAAGATCAGGAACAAGACAAGGTTGCCCACTCTCACCACTCTTATTCAACATAGTTTTGGAAGCTTTAGCCACAGCAATCAGAGAAGAAAAGGAAATAAAAGGAATCCAAATCGGAAAAGAAGAAGTAAAGCTGTCACTGTTTGCAGATGACATGATACTATACATAGAGAATCCTAAAGATGCTACCAGAAAACTACTAGAGCTAATCAATGAATTTGGTAAAGTAGCAGGATACAAAATTAATGCACAGAAATCTCTGGCATTCCTATATACTAATGATGAAAAATCTGAAAGTGAAATCAAGAAAACACTCCCATTTACCATTGCCACAAAAAGAATAAAATATCTAGGAATAAACCTACCTAAGGAGAAGAAAGACCTGTATGCAGAAAATTATAAGACACTGATGAAAGAAATTAAAGATGATACAAATAGATGGAGAGATATACCATGTTCTTGGATGGGAAGAATCAACATTGTGAAAATGACTCTACTGCCCAAAGCAATCTACAGATTCAATGCAATCCTTATCAAACTACCACTGGCATTTTTCACAGAACTAGAACAAAAAATTTCGCAATTTGTATGGAAACACAAAAGACCCCGAATAGCCAAAGCAATCTTGAGAACGAGAAAAGGAGCTGGAGGAATCAGGCTCCCTGACTTCAGACTATACTACAAAGCTACAGTAATCAAGACAGTATGGTACTGGCACAAAAACAGAAAGATAGATCAATGGAACAGGATAGAAAGCCCAGAGATAAACCCACGCACATATGGACACCTTATCTTTGATAAAGGTGGCAGGAATGTACAGTGGAGAAAGGACAGCCTCTTCAATAAATGGTGCTGGGAAAACTGGACAGGTACATGTAAAAGTATGAGATTAGATCACTCCCTAACACCATACACAAAAATAAGCTCAAAATGGATTAAAGACCTAAATGTAAGGCCAGAAACTATCAAACTCTTAGAGGAAAACATAGGCAGAACACTCTATGACATAAATCACAGCAAGATCCTTTCTGACCCACCTCCTAGCGTAATGGAAATAAAAACAAAAATAAACAAATGGGACCTAATGAAACTTCAAAGCTTTTGCACAGCAAAGGAAACCATAATCAAGACCAAAAGACAACCCTCAGAATGGGAGAAAATATTTGCAAATGAAGCAACTGACAAAGGATTAATCTCCAAAATTTACAAGCAGCTCATGCAGCTCAATAACAAAAAAACAAACAACCCAATCCAAAAATGGGCAGAAGACCTAAATAGACATTTCTCCAAAGAAGATATACAGAATGCCAACAAACACATGAAAGAATGCTCAACATCATTAATCATTAGAGAAATGCAAATCAAAACTACAATGAGATATCATCTCACACCAGTCAGAATGGCCATCATCAAAAAATCTAGAAACAATAAATGCTGGGGAGGGTGTGGAGAAAATGGAACACTCTTGCACTGCTGGTGGGAATGTGAATTGGTTCAGCCACTATGGAGAACAGTATGGAGGTTCCTTAACAAACTACAAATAGAATTACCATATGACCCAGCAATCCCACTACTGGGCATATACCCTGAGAAAACCAAAATTCAAAAAGAGTCGTGTACCAAAACGTTCATTGCAGCTCTATTTACAATAGCCCAGAGATGGAAACAACCGAAGTGCCCATCATTGGATGAATGGATAAAGAAGATGTGGCACATATATACAATGGAATATTACTCAGCCTTAAAAAGAAATGAAATTGAGCTATTTGTAATGAGATGGATAGACCTAGAGTCTGTCATACAGAGTGAAGTAAGTCAGAAAGAAAAAGACAAATACTGTATGCTAACACATATATATGGAATTTAAGGGGGAAAAAATGTCATGAAGAACCTAGGGGTAAGACAGGAATAAAGATGCGGACCTACTGGAGAACGGACTTGAGGATATGGGGAGGGTGAAGGGTGAGCTTTGACAGGACGAGAGAGAGTCATGGACATATACACACTAACAAACATAGTAAGGTAGATAGCTAGGGGGAAGCAGCCGCAAGGCACAGGGATATTAGCTCGGTGCTTTGTGACAGCCTGGAGGGGTGGGATAGGGAGAGTGGGAGGGAGGGAGACGCAAGAGGGAAGACATATGGGAACATATGTATATGTATAACTGATTCACTTTGTTATAAAGCAGAAACTAACACACCATTGTAAAGCAATTATACCCCAATAAAGATGTTTAAAAAAAAAAAAAGCTTTTAATGAGATATTACCTCACTCCTGTCAGAATGGCTATCATCAGAAAGTCTACAAATAACAAATGTTGACAAGGATGTGGAGAAAAGGGAACACTTGTACACTACTGATGGGAATGTAAATTGGTGCAGCTACTATCGAAAACAGTAAGGTGGTTCCACAAAAAAGTAAAAACAGAGCTACCATATGATCCAGCAATTCCACTGCTGCATATACATCCGAAGAAAATGAAAACAGTAACTTGAAAAGATTCATGCACCCCAGTGTTCATAGCAGCATTCTTTATTTACAATAGCCAAGATATGGAAGCAACCTAAGTGTCCATCAACTGGTGAATGAATAAAGATGTGATACACACACACACACACACACACACACAAACACACAATGGAGTCTTAGCCAAAAAAATGAATGAAATTCTGCCATTTGCAAAATCATGGATGGACCTAGAGAGTATTTTGCTTAGTGAAATAAGTTAGACAGAAAAAGACAAATTCTCTATTTTATCAATTATATACATAACCTAAAAAATAAAACAAATGAATGTATATAACAAAACAGACTCACAGATATATGGACAGAGAACAAAGTGGGGAGAGGAAAGGGGGGAGGGGCAAGATAGTGGTATGGGAATAAGAGATACAAACTATTGGGACTTCCCTGGTGGCACAGTGGTTAAGAAGCCGCCTGCCAATGCAGGGAACATGGGTTCGATCCCTGGTCCAGGAAGATCTCACATGCCATGGAGCAACCAAGTCCGTGTGTCACAACTACTGAGCCTGTGTGCCACAACTAATGAAGCCCACACACCTAGAGCCCATGCTCCGCAACAAGAGAAGCCACTGCAATGAGAAGCCTGCACACTGCAACAAAGAGTAGCCCCCACTTGCTGCAACCAGAGAAAGCCCGTGGACAACAATAAAGACCCAACGCAGCCAAAAATAAATAAATAAAATAAATAAATTTATTTTTAAAAAAAGATACAAACTACTGTGTATAAAGTAGATAAGCAACAATGATATAATGTATAGCACAGGGAAATATATTCATTGTTTTGTAATAACTTTAAATAGAGTATAATCTATACAAAATATTGAATCAGTATACTGTACACCTGAAACTAATATAATATCATCAATCAACTATACTTCAATTCAAAAAAATTATTGAGATTTGTTTTGAGGCCTAACATGTGATCCATCCTGGAGCTTGTTCCATGTACACTTGATAGTATTCTGAAGTTTCTGAATGGTATGTTCTATAGATATATATTAAGTCCATCTGGTCTAATGTGTTGTTTAAGGCGAATGTTTCCTGATTGATCTTCTGTCTGGATGATCTATCCACTGATGTAAGTGGGGTATTAACGTCCCCTACTATTATTGTATTACTGACAATTTCTCCCTTTACATCTGTTCACTTTATATATTTATTCACTTTATATATTTAGGTGCTTCCATGCTGGGTGCATAAATATTTACAAATGTTATATCCTCTTCTTGGCTCAAGCCCTTTACCATTATGTACTGCCCTTGTTTTTTGTTACAGTCTTTGTTTTCAAGTCTATTTTGTCTGATATGAATACTGCTATCCCAGCTTTCTTTTCATTTCCATTTGCATGGAATACCTTTTTCCATCCCTTCACTTTCAGTCTTTGTGTGCCTCTAGATCTGAAATGAGTCTATTGTAGGTAGCATATCCACTCAGCCTCCCTATATCTTTTGACTGGAGCATTTAGTCCATTTACATTTAAACTGATCATTGATAGGTATGTACTTATTACCATTTTGTTTATTATTTTCTGGCTGTTTTTTTAGTTCTTATCCGTTCCATTCTTCTTTTCCTGATCTTTTCCCTTGTGACTGGATAATTTTCTTTAATGTTATGGTTGGGCTCCTTTCTATTTTGCATGTGTGTACCTATTGCAGATTTTGGTTTGCAGTTACCATGAGGTTCATATATATATCAACCTATACGCAGTAGTTTATTTTAAGCTGATAGCTGCTTACGTTCAAATGCATTCTAAAAGCACTACATTTTTACTCCCCTTTCCCACATTTTTTATGTCATATTTTATATCTTTTTATTTTGTATCACTTATGTACTTATTGTATAGTTGATTTTATGACTTTTGTCTATTAACTTTCATACTAGATTTTTAAGTGGCTAAACCACTGCCTTTAGTATATATTTGCCTTTACCAGTGAGATTTTTTTTTCTTTCATATATTTTCTTTTTCCTAGCTATGGCCTTTACTTTCCTGCTTAAAGAATACCCTTTAAATTCTCTCATAAGGTCATTTTAGTGGTGATGAACTCCTTTAGTTTTTGCTTGTCTGTGAAATTCTTGATCTCTCCTTCAATTCTGAATGATAACTTTGGCAGGTAGAATAATCTTGGCTGTTAAGATTTTTTTTTTCCTTTTTCCTTTAAATACATTGTGCCACTCCCTTCTAGCCTGCAAGGTTTCTGCTGAAAAATTAACTGATAGCCTTATGGGGGTTCCCTTGTATGTGACTAGTTGTATTCCTCTTGCTGCTTTTAAATTTTTCTCTTTAACTTGTGCCATTTTAATGATGATAAGTCTTGGTGTGAATCTCTTTATCTTATTTGGTACTTTCTGTGCTTCCTCAACCTGGATATCTGTTTCCTTCCCCAGGTTAGGGAAATTGTCAGCTATTATTTTATCAAATAAGTTTTCTGCCCCTTTTTCTCTCTTCTCCTTTTGGGACCCCTATAATGCAAATGTTAGTACACTTGATGTTGTCTCTGAGGTCCCTTAAACTATTCTCATTTTTAAAAGTTTTTTGTTTTTGCCATTCTCATTGGGTGCTTTTCACTTTTCTATCTTCTAGATCACTGATCTATTCTTTATTATCTAATATGCTGTTGATTCCCCATGGTGTATTTTTTGTTTCAGTTATTGTATTTTTCAGCTCTGATTGGTTCTTTCTTTTATTTTCTAAATCTTTGTTGACGTTCTCACTGTGTTTCTCCATTTTCCTCCAAAGTTCAGGGAGCATGTTTATGACTATTACTTTGTATTCTTTATCAGGTAAATTATTTACCTCCATTTCATTAGGATTTCTTTCTGGGGTTTTATCTTGTTCTTCCATTTGGAACATATTTTGTCTCCTCATTTTGTTTCTCTGTTTGTTTCTATGAATTAAGCAAAACAGCTACCTCTCCCAGTCTTGAAGCTGTGGCTCTGTGTAGGAGAGTCCCCTGTGTAGACTGCATGTGTTGGGTGGCTTTGGCAGGCTGGCTGGAGGTGGAGTGGGTGCCAGCTGAGGGTGGGGTCCAGGGGTTGCCTTGGCAGGACAGCCAGAGCTGGAGTAGGTGCAGATTTGGGGGGATCCCAGACTGTACCACAACAGGGCCGCCTTGGCAGGATGGCTGGAGTGGGCACACACTAGGAGGAGGCCTCAGAGCACACAATGCCAGAGTCACCTTTGGGGGACAGCTGGAGCTGGTTTGGGCCAGGGGCCTAGGGCACACTGGGATGGCCCTGGCAGGCCTGCTAGAGCACCTGGACCACGTTCCTGCTTATACTATGAAGGTGGAGGGGGAAAACAAAAAAATGGCACTCTCCAGTGCCTCTGGGCCCCAAGAGAATTCCAGCATATTCCCTCCTATATGGCAGATGCTCTAGGGTTAGTAAATAGATTTCCTTCATGTATAGCCTAGGTGCCCTTTAAACCACTCTTCTTTCCCCATACCCCAGGACAGGCAAGTCTGCATGCAGACCCCTCAGTGATATACCTCCCTACTGGAGGTCACCACAACAGGGGTGGGATTCCTGCTGATACTATGTCTCCATCTCTCCTACCTGTCTGTATGTGGTCATTCTATTATTTGTCATGCAGAAGCTGTTCAATCAGCCCTTAGTTCTTCTTCAGGAGTAATTGCTCTGATAGGTAGGTGTAGATTCAATGTGTTGTGGGAGGAGGTGAATTCAGGGTCTTCCTACACTGCCATCTTGAGCTGGAACCTATTCTCTTCTCTTCTGAATCTGTTCTCCACATAGTAACAGAAGTGATTTATAAAAAGTAAATTTGAAAACAGAAAAAGTAATTTGAAACTTCTGCTTCAAGAAGGAAAAGTAGATCTTCTTCCCCCTATTCCTCCCATTAAGTACAACTGAAAACCCTGGAAACTGTATATAAAACAAACATGACTCTGGAAAGTGGAGAGAAGGCAAATCAGCTAGGGACATGGAGACCCAAGAAATCACAAGGTAGTGAGTTACCTGTGTTTTCTTTTAACCTCATATGTTCCAGATTTGGAATTGAAGAACTGGCAAACCAGAAATGTCAACAGCCATAAGCAAAAAGACAAACAAAAGCCATACTCCTTGGAGGTTTGAGAGGGATAAATATCCTTGGAAATGAGAAAGGAAGCAGGAGCCACAGAGGGTTTTATTAGTGAGGAGAAGCAGCATGTCTCAGTGTTTTCCTTTTCTCTTTTTTTTCAATCTAACTCATCTACTCCTCTTCCCTCTGGACTATTTTTTTTTTTTTTTTTTTGCAGTACGCGGGCCTCTCACCGCTGTGGCCTCTCCCATTGCGGAGCACAGGCTCCGGACGCGCAGGCTCAGTGGCCATGGCTCACGGGCCCAGCTGCTCTGCGGCATGTGGGATCTTCCCAGACCGGGGCACGAACCCGTGTCCCCTGTATCAGCAGGCGGACTCTCAACCACTGCGCCACCAGGGAAGCCCTGGACTATATTTTAGATTGCAGATCTCCCTGACACATTTCCATGGCAATACTAGACCATCACCACCTGTCTTGACTCCACCACTATCAGACAGGAACCAGATTTTCAGATGAGATCTGGGGAACAGGAATAAAGGAAATGAGAAGTGGCAGGAGAACGGAAGGGCAGATAATAAGATGCTGAATTAACCTCTTAACTTATAGCAAATATTCAAAAGTGTCAGTGGAGAAGGAGAGAGAGGAAACTCATCAATGGTGTGGCATTTCATACTTCAGTACACATTACAAATACTCACTGAGAGTTTCAAACTATTTACTACCACATTCAACTAAATGGGGAAGGTTTTATGGAAGACATGAACATGTGAGAATCAATTGAAAGAGGGATAATTCAGTGAATTGCTGGGATGTAAGAAAGAAATTTAGGAAAAACTGCAAAGGTGTCAATGTAATAACTGAACCAAAAAGGAAATTTAGTATTCTTGATTATTGATACATGAATATTATACATGAATATATTATGTATACTATATACATAATAATACTATATATTTTTATGTAAATATATTGAAATATATAATAAAATTTAAGCTGTATTATCATTAAATATTAAGAAAAATATCTAATTGAATATACTTTTTAAGTTTCACTTTTAGGTCCAAATCAGTGCTGAAACAGTGTACTAGGAAACAACTGAAACCTTGAAGCAAGCATTTTAAATATAAATCCATTAGTGCTCTTCATACACTAATGAATTAGTCCATACACTAATGAATTATTCTAATCTAGGCTTTTTGAATTCTCAGTAAATACCTTTGGATAATATTTGCTAATGTTAAAATCAAACCATGTATCTCAGAAACCATATTAAGTGACTTGTATATAATTATCAATACCTTTTGTTTTGCTAGTCAATGGATTCCTTTTAAAGCTGCTTATAACTTTTTCTTTAATATATAACAGTGAAATGCTAAATTTTACCACAAGGTGGCTCTTCCTAGATTCTAAATTAACTGTATCACGTAGGTAGCACTGAAGGGCTTCCCTGGTGGCACTGTGGTTAAGAATCCACGTGCCAATGCAGGGGACACGGTTTCAAGCCCTGGTCCAGGAAGATCCCACATGCCGCAGAGCAACTTGCTCAAGTGCCACAACTACTGAGCCTTCTCTCTAGAGCCTGCAAGCCACAACTACTGAAGCCCACGCACTGTAGAGCCCGTGCTCCACAACAAGAGAAGCCACCACAATGAGAAGCTTGTGCACCACAACGAAGAGTAGCCCCCGCTTTCCACAACTAGAGCCAGTTTGGGAAAGGAGAAAAAAATGTAATATGTACAACTACACGCTCTTTCAATGATTTTTTGCGTGTATATGTGTGTGTGGGGGGGGCGAGGGGGGTTGGAAATCCATGATTTAACCTATTTCACTTGTACAAGAGTGTATCTCCCATTCAATGATGGATACAGGATATGAAATGTCAGATATGAAATAATTCACTTAAGGAATGTCTTTATTAGCATTTGAGGGAAGCCCAAAATACAAAACATTCATTCATTCAACAAATATATATTGGTCCTGACTATATTCCAGATTCTGTAATAGACAACATAACAGAGTGGTTAAGAACATAGACCCTGGAGCCAAATTGTCTAGGTTCCAATAGTAGTCCACACAACCCCACCCCCACTATCTGTGTCCTCTTAGGTGAAATACTTAACTTATCGTACCTAGATTTACTCACGTGTGAAATGGGTCTAATAATATAAGGTTGTCATGAGGATCAAATACTCAATATAAGTAAAAAGTATAAAAGAGTGCTTGCTATGTTTAAGTGCTTGGTAAGTATTAGCTATTATTATTAGGCACTGTAGTTGACTTAAATCACATCAGCAAACTCCTTGACACTCCTCCCATCAAAAGTCTAATGTTCTTTTCTTTAGATATGAGCTAGCCTTAGTGATGCATTCACAAAGAGCAGAAGGCAGTGACTTCTGAGGCTAGTTTAAGAAAGCAATACAACCTCAGCATGGCCCACTCTTTCTTAGGATGCTCACTCTTGGAACCCAGACACCATGTTGTGAGGAAACAAGGAACAAGACACAAGGAAAGTCCAGGTAGAGGCGTCTGGCCAGCAGCCCCAACTAAGGTTCCAGGCAACAGTGAGCATCAGCTGGCAGACTTGAGTATTAATGAGCCAACAGGTGGTTCCAGTCACAGCCTTCAAGCCGCCCTAGGTGTGGCTGAGTAGAGCAAAGCTGAGTTGTCTCTCCCAAGCCATGTTCCCATTGCAGAGGCATGAGCAAAATAAATGTTATTGCTTTAAGCCACTAGGTTTTGCCAAGTTTAGTCACTCATTAATAACCAGGACAGGCACTGAACCCATAAATGAGAAGACCCAGCTTCTTCCTTCAAAGAATAGTATAGTCAAGTACACAGGGACGGTATGATCTACTAAGAAAATTTATGGACTTTGGAGTCAGAGTCCTAATCCTCTCTGTTTACTGCCAAACACCTCCCTAAGCTCTGCTTCTGCATCTGAAAAATCAAGGTAGTAATACTTGCCCTCAAGGATTTCTATATACCCTAGCAAATCACCTCCCTGCCTTGAGATTTGCCTCTCTATTTCTTCTGGACACCAGAGACAGAATAATCTGTCTGAAATGCAAATCTGATCCTGGGTTCTTTTCTCTGTCTTCCCATTGCCCATTCCCGAGAGGAAACTTCCATGCTCCTCAACCTTGCTTTCAAGGTCCTCTGTGACCTGGTCTTCCACCTCCTCGGCCTCATCCTGAGCCTTCCCAATTCTATGATTTGAGGTATTTGCTCTGTGGACTTCCTCTATTTCTCTTCTTGCATTTCCTTCTAAAATCCAAAGAATTCCCAGTCAAGTCTCTATGTAGTGTTCCAGCCACAGAAACATGAGCTTGTCTGAAAGCTTGAAGGACGGGGTAGATCTTAAGTATGACGTTCTTAAAGAGGTGAACCAGGAGTTTCATGCAGAATTTCAAAGAAAGCTACCTAAGCATTACCTTTATACACCTTTCCTTCCCCTGAAGGTTTTCCATTCTGAGCAGCTGGCAAAAATCTTTTTCCCCTCATGGCTCTCTTATAGTCAGGTAGCTCCACCCTCCATTCTATCCCACCTCCATCATGTACCAATCCTGGTCCTCAATCTTCCACCCAAGACCAATAGCTAAGGTAATCCATCCTAGAATGGTTTAGGACATACAGAGAACCTAGCAGTCAGATGCCTAGACTTCTCTCACGTCCTCAGAAAGGAAGCACGCATGGAACTTCCTGGGAAAGGCAATCTCAGCTATCCTCTTGGTTGCTTTACTTATATAAAAAAAATCAGCCCATTACTACATTATGCAAAAGACCTAATAAGCAAGATTGACTCCTTTACTTTAAGGTCTGGGGTGCATGGAAAATTGTACATATTCATATACTCATAATGTTTTGCCCCTAATACACTTGACTCCACCATGCTGTTTTTCACCACCAGACCTTAGGAAATACTGTCCTGCCTGGAATGAACCCCTCCCCACACTTCCAAACCCCATTCCCTTCACCTGTCTAACTTTTAATAATCCTTCAGATCTGAACTTAGATGTTATTTTCTCCAGGAAGTCATCACTGATTATCCACCCCACAGACTGGGTTGGCCCACTTCCTTCGTATGAACACTCTCTACTTGACTGGGTTATGGTTCTTGCTGCTCTGCATTGTAATCACCTGTTTGGTCTGTTGCCTTTGAACTATACTGTAAATGCCATGAGGGCAATAACTAATTCTGATTTTATTACCACTGTGTCTCTTGGGTCGGAGTATGGCAACCATAAGTGTTCAATAAATATCTGTTGGTGAAAAGAATAAATGAGATAATACATGTAAAGTGGCTACCACCGAACCTGACACTGAATCCCCAACTCCAAGTAAAACTGCCTCTCTCTTCTTTATGTTGATCAGGTACCCTGTTGAGAGATCCATCCTAGTGTCTAGAACACATTCATATTTATTGATTTAAGTGCCTATCTCTACTTAACTGCTAACTGAAGTTGTTAAGTATAAAGTGTTTATCTTTAAATGACCAGCACTTGGAATTATGCTTCACACACACAAGGTACTCAGCAAACGTGGGCTGACTGAATGAAGGGGGTGACAAATATGAAAACAATTTCAATACAGTGTGATAAAGGCTGAAGTTTACACTAAGGACAAACAGGAGCACAAAGGAAGAAATGCCAGCTAAGCTTGGGAAACGTATGAAAAAACACATGAAGGATTTAAAATGTAAGCTTTATGAATGGACTCTTTCAAAGGAGAGAGAAGCGGCAGCATGGACCAAGGAGAGGAGGCATTTCACATTTACAACAAGTGCTTCATCCAGTATAGGGGCTAAAAAGGAGAAAAAGAAAACCAGGAATGAGGAGATTAGAGTGGTAGGCAGGGGGCAGATCATAAAGTCCTTTGTGCCAGCTGCCAGGCTAAAGAGTTTTGTGTTTTATCTCATAAATGATGCTTAATAATAAAGGATTATGATGCATGTAGACCTATGTTTCAGAATTCTCACTCTAGTAGCAAAAGTGGAGAATGAAAGTCTGGTGTCAAGGATACCAATGTGGAGCCAACTGTATTGGTCCAGGGCAATATATCGGATGCCCAAAGGAATGTATTTGTAGTGATAAATGAAGAGAAAACAGTTTTGAAAGATATTTTAAAAAACAATTGATAGAGACTGCTTCTGACAGGGTATAAGGAATGGAGAAATAAAAATATAGGACAGGGCTTCTGTGGTGGTGCAGTGGGTGAGAGTCCGCCTGCCGATGCAGGGGCCGCGGGTTCGTGCCCCGGTCCGGGAAGATCCCACATGCCGCGGAGCGGCTGGGCCCGTGAGCCATGGCTGTTGAGCCTGTGCGTCCGGAGCCTGTGCTCCGCAACGGGAGAGGCCACAACAGTGAGAGGCCCGCATACTGCAAAAAAACCCCATCTGGATCAATTCTTAAGTTTTCTGCTTCAGGTGATCTAGTAGGTAGGAATGTTGTCACCAACCAAAGTAGAGACGGGAGGGGAACATCAGGGTAGAGAGAAGGGAGACAATGAAGAAATAATGACTTTAAAGTACTGATGGGACATTCAAGTAGGAATGTTCAACCAGCTTTTGGGACTAGGCCTAAGTGAAATGCTCCTTCCTTTTCTGTTCTCTTCACTTCTAGAAAAGGAAAAACTGGGATTGGGGGGTCAGCTTTACCATTTTTCCAGCTGGACTGTTGGTGACAGGCAAACACTTCTCGTCACTCAGCAGCCACAATGAAGTGGGTGCTTCTCCCTGTGGATCGCTAGAGGGGAAGATACGTGACCTCAATCTGTACTAGACACCACCTAACCTGACTTTCCATAAATCAATAGAGATCCAGTGGAAGTATAAGCTGATCTTTATTGAGGAAGAATCCTTGAAAACCATCCCAACCTTTCTCTAAAGCTATACATCTTTACCCATTAATTGGGACACCATCCAAGTTCTTCTGCCTCTTATTTAGGATTTACACATATCCTCATCATTGATCACCTCTCATTATGTCATTAACTACCCTCATAGAGAATATTACTGATTGTTTTTCAGCATCCATGTTCCATCCTCCCCTCCCAACAGCAACCAGATTGTTATGCTGACATACACCGCCTCCCCCATGCAACCCATGTTCTTTGCATAAAGCTTATTCAAAGTCACCTACTTCGGGGCTGGACCTTGGTTGATTTAAGCCAACAAACATGTTCTATTCCCCTGGCCACAGTCACTGCTGCATTGTTGGGCATCTGACTTAAACTGTCCAATCAGGATAAATCTCAGGAATCTGCTTGGAATATTCAGATGGAAGTTCTTTTTCCCACAAGAATTAACGAAGAGACATATATACTTCATTACTACCGGCAGCCATCCTACATCGTGAGGCTTTTTAGCCTAACACTACAGAAAACAGAACAGAACCATTAAGTCATCAGATCACCCAACTTAAAATCCATCCTACCTCTGTATTTTCAGGTAATTGTGTCAATACATTTGATTATTAATGTTTCAGCAAGTGTGAGCCGTATTTTCTATTACTTATACCCCCAAGTCATACCAATCAATTTAGAACCTGGTATTAAAATGTGAAATGAGCTGAATGAGAGAAGCATGGTCCTGTGCATATCCCAGGCTGAGGAACTGGCCATTCTGATAATAAGGTTGAAAAATTGTTGGTTAAACTGTTAGCTGTTGTGATGGGAAAGAAACACTGTATTCACAAACACTGAATTCTCCAGGGCACATCATCCTCTCTCTTCAGGCCTTCTCAAATATTACCTGGGTGATGCTGGTGGCACATCTCAATAATTCTCTGAACTAGCAGCCCTCAATAAGAATTTTGGAGAAGTTTGCTGGCTCGACCTACCTGTGTACTGCATCCTTAGAACATGGAGTACTTAGCAACTTATATCCTCATCTTTGGTACTTAGCTGCCATAGGTGATAAAACTCATGTATCAGCCAGTTGCATATCTTTATGTCTATCTATATCTACACCCATTCCTATAACTATATTTATATACATGCTTATGTGTATATCTATAAAGCATATATATACATATGTCTAAGTCTATATATCCAGCTGCATACATAACAGTACGTTGTTGTAACATTTAGGGTGGTTATAGCAATTAAAGGAGCTCAATGGGTATTTGTTGAATGAATAAAAAATGCCTGCAACGTTTTGCATTCTCAGTAAAGGCTAGGCATTATTATCTGTATTTATTGTATAATAGTAAAGGTAGTAACAACAGAAAATCCCAAGGTAAGCTTGCTTATCAATAAGGAAATTTATTACCTCAGATAATTTCAAGACCAGAAGCAGAGCAGACTCTAGGCACAGTAAAATCAAAGGCACCATCATGTCATCAAAATGCTTACCCCCCTTCACTCTGCCATCCTCATACCAGCTCCATCCCAAAGTGATTCCCTTGCAGTTGCAAGATGACGACCAATGGCAGTCAGGACTCTTTGTGCTTCCTTGTTCATAGCCAATTGCGGAGAAGAAGAGAATATTTCCCCCCAAGAACAGAAATTAAACCCTTCCCTTTTCTTGGCCTTTCTCTTGATCTTTCTCTTCACTTGCCTATGTGGCAAGCAGTCCTAAGGTGGCTCTGTCCAATTTAAGATAAAAGAAAAATTTTAAAGATATTGACTAGCTCACAGAACCTCTAGGAAACTTGGGGACAGTGCCGCCAGGAACAAAGCCTAGAATCAAACCATAAAACAAGTCTTGTGAGGATGCTTCTGTCACTGAGCTTTAGACTCTGTACCTCAGACGACCAACACAGCCGGCATGGGAAAGGATTCATCTGATTGGTAATGCCGAGGGCATGTTCTGTACCCTAGCTGCAATGGAGGCTGAGAAAGCAAGTATACAGCAATTTAGAATTTTATAGGGGGAAATGGGCTCTGACCTCTCACCCAGATTCATAAGACTGGAGTTCCCCAGACTCAGAAAGACACTCAGAGAGTTGGCATCCAATAAGGTCTGCTGCAGAACTGTTACAGGAGCTTCTGTCAACTCAGCCACCCACATGGTATGGTGCTCTCTGGGGAAAAGAGGACTAGGTGAACAAGACTCAGAGGTCTTGCTTGTCAAACTGTGTACAGTATTCAAGCAAAAGTGAAAGAAAGTTCTCCGTTTCAATTGGCAGCAGGCTGCCGTCCTGTGGGTCTCCAGTCCAGCAGGGGCAGGTAGCATTACTGGAAGATCTCCAGCTTGCATCCGTGGTGTAAGAGTTTGACTCAAGTGACACTGAATGTCTCAACTCTGTTAGTGGAAAGGCTAGTGCAGAGCTATCAATGCAAGCATGACTCCATCAGTGGCAAAAGCAGTGACAGCAGCTCAGCCAGCAATGGTAACAGGGAGCAATGACCAAAACAGATTCCCTGGAGCACAGAAGATATCTCTTGGGGAGTTTAAGGGTATGTAGAAAAGGAAAAATTTACAAGAGACTAGAGCTCCTTAAAATGAAGTGGGAGCTTGAAACTAGCAAGATTTGGGTATTAATGTTAACATCCAATGTCTCAGGGACATATGGATCACATATGCAATTGGAGAAACATCTGGCATCTTACTTCCTGGAATTAGAGTGAGTTCTTAGGAAAAGGAAAAGGGAGTGCTTTTGCTGACTGGTTTCCTTTTTCCTCCTACAGAACATACGAAGCAGCTTTCCTAGAATGCTCTGCCCCCCACCCCCCGCCAATGCCTACAAAGTTGTTTTCTTCTAGACATTCACATTCTCAGAGAGGTCCGATTTGATGCCTCAATGGATAATTGCTGCAGGTCCCCCTACCCCAGCCACTCTGATCATATTACTCTATTTTATTGTCTTCAAAGAATACAAACCTAGGTAAATTCTTAAAACTTATTTCTTGTTATGTCTATTGTCTGTCCCCACATAAACATTTACCAAATGTGAACTCCATGAGAAGAGTTGGCTTTGCATATGTTCTTGCTGATAAATTCCTGGAGGCTTAGAACAATAACTGGAACATATGGTAGGCAGGCAACAAATATTTGTTGAATGAAGAGGAAGATCTGGCTCCTCACAGAGTTGAGGCTATTTGATACCACATAAAAATTAAAACTGTCTGCAAGTCTTTATTTCAATTCAAACAACTTTGTCTCTCATTATTAAGCAATCTCTACATAAAATCCTCTATACCTTTTCTGCCTAGGATACTCCTTTTCCCAACTATACCCCTCGCTTCCCATCCAGACACATCCTTCACCTGGTTAATTCCTTCCCAATCATTCTGGTCCACCCAGTCTTTCAATAAGGAAGATGAGAGAAGTGAGAACTCAGAACCAATATCAAAGAGCAAATCAGAATACCAATAAAGCATCTGAGGACAGAACAGGCACATGAGAACATCAGTGTATCAAGACAAATTATTTTAGGAGCCAAACCTAGGATGCATGAATTATACTAGAGCTAGGTAAGAGTCAAAGAGAAAAAAGAAATGAAATCACCTGAGCCAGCTATCATACTGTTACATGAAGTGAGGAACCCAGGAATTCCTGGAACTAAGTCCAAATACTTTGTTTTCAATCTATGTCTTGCCAAGTATGGCCCTCTGAGGGTCTAGGTTCTACCCCCTGCAATGACAGAGAAGGGATGGCGGAGGAGAAATCTGAGCTTGGGCTTCAGAGACAGACAGAACTGGGCTTGAGTCCTAACCTTTCTGAACAAGATAACTTCTCAGAGAATAACTTTTCATACATAAAGGACAAGCTATTTGGCCTTTCAGAGACTCAATCTGTAAAGGATCAATTATGATACTAGTACCTCACTCGTGGGATTATTTTGAGGGTTAAATAAGTTAATGTACATAAAATCGATAGTGCAGTTCTCTGCTCATGGTTCATTCATTCATTCAACAAGTATCTACATACATTACTATTGTCTATCTTCTTAAAGTGGTTGACCTACCGAGTTGACTCAAGATAATAATAATAGCTATTGTTCATTTTGCCAGGCACTGTGCTAAGCACTTACCAAGCAAGATCATTATTTTTTTATTTTTCACAATAACCCTATGAGGAAGAACTATTATTGTCACATATTACAGATGAAAAAAGTTGGAAGTAATCCAAACAAAAGACCACAGGAAACCCAGATGATTTAAGCCCTCCCTGAAGAGGCTGATATCCCACATAGGAGATGAGCAGGAATCCTGGTATTGATGGATCAGACACTTGCTACTTCTGCCAAGGCTATACTTTTTCCCCTGAAAACTTTTTTTTTTTCTTTTTTGAAAGGATCTCTTGCGCACTGGGATGTTGAAACCTGGCACTGGGACCTCAGAAACCAGAATTCCTTCTCTGTGTTTATCCCAGAAGCTGCAGCATATCTCAAACTTTATTAAGACAAAGACTTAAATGTACAATAAAACCTAATCCATTGGTCTGTTTAATTTCGGTAGTTCAGCTTTTTTTGGTTTTCATTTTATTTTTGCTCTGCATAATGCCTTTTATAGATCTTAACCAAGTTGTGATACTTGTTTGGTTCTCTCCTTAAGGTTTCAAATGATACACATAAACTCATAAAGCATTAGATCTGAAGTGACCTATCTAGTCCAGTGATTTACAAATTTCTCTGAGCAAATGAAGGAATCCTTTCTCTTTAAGCAGAGTTGTTTCACTTTGTTTCATAGAGCAAATTTCCCTTTAATGTCTCTTTGAAACCAAATTCCACTGAGAATGTTTGTATGTGTGTCTGTTTCTCTCAAACCACCAAGCTGATCCAATAAGACAACTTTAGTCACCCATTTTCATTCATTTATTCAGTCTAGCCCCAACATACGCCAGAGGTTCTGCGAGCCAGTGGAGAAGAAAAAGACATGTCCTCTGCCTTAAGGATCACATGTTCTAGTCAAGAAGGCAGTCGTATAGGGCTAACCAGTGGGGGCAAGACCACAGCAGAAGCTTGTAGAGAGGACTGTGGGCACATGATGAAGAGGGATTCAGACAAGCCTTTGCAGAGCAGGTCACCTAGAGCTGAGCCTCAGAAATGGGACGAGAGGAGTAGAATTCCAGGCAAAAGCTACAAGAAATACTAGCAAGAGAAAAAAATGTAAAGCTTAGACTGGGAAATAATTGATATAGCTGGACTTTGAGATTCATTGCATGTGATAGGTACTCAATAAATAGCTGGTTAATTAATTTACTAATTAATTAATCTGGAGGAAATAGACCATAAAGGAGAAAAAAGTCATTACATGAAGAGGCTCATGGGCCTACTCAAAAAATTTGGATTTTATTCTCTAAACTAGGAATTGAAAATGCAAAAGTCTAGAGGGATATTATAGGAAATGTGAATAAGTAAGATGGGCCAGGTATAAAAAAAAGTTATTATGGAGACTTTACATGAAGTACCTGCCTTATTCAGGTATCATATAAAATGCTGTCAACACATGGATGTCCAATATATAATCCTGGCCCTTAGGCTGCACACATAACAAAGTACTCAAAAATAATGTGATGATTGTCTCCATTCATGTACCAAATACAAATACAATGGGCTCACAGAGGCAGTGCTTACTTAATTCCATCTGAGGAAATCGGGAAGGTATTACTCATGAGATCATATTGGAGATGGACTTGAGGGATGAGTAGGAGCTCATATCTCTATTTCCAGCTACATCCAAAGGCCCTTCAATCCAATCAGGTTGGTCTCCTCAGTGTCCCACAGCACCCCACATTGTTATGCCCTTTCTCAAGTTTTTGACTTTGCCTAGGGTGCCCTGCCTGCTTCATTTACGTATTCAACTCCTAGCAATCCTTAAAGGCCCAATGCAGGCCTTCCTCATGAATAAAATACATGAAGACTTTCCATGGGCCCGTGAGCCATGGCCGCTGGGCCTGCGCGTCTGGAGCCTGTGCTCTGCAACGGGAGGGGCCACAGCAGTGAGAGGCCCACGTACCAAAAAAAAAAAAAAAAAATGTTAACTGAGAATGTACCAGGGGCAAGACACTATTGGAAGGGTGAAAGATATTTAGGACACAACGAGTGCAAAAGTGCTCAGAAAAGGGCGTCTTACTATGCATGGTAAGAAGTTTACCAGTTTGGGAGTCAAGAGTTCACTGGCTCTGGGATTGATTACAGGCAGAACTTTTCACTTCTGTTTTCCTCAGTAGTCTTAGCTCTAAAATGGAGGCTTATCTTCATGACCATTATGGTCCCTTTCAGTTCTAAGACTGTAACTGTGATTTGGTGAAGGAATTTGGTCTCTTTGTTGTATTTCCAGTATGATTTCCACACATGCTTTCAAAATCTTCCTTATGTAATATGATGAGTGGAAAATCACTAATCAATGGTAGCAGTATTGAAGTCTCTTCTTTGTCCCATTATAACTGTCATGTAATTCCTACCCTGGATTTAGGAAATTGGTCACAAATTCATTGTAATAAAGTTGGCTATCACGCTGCCCTGTTACAACTTTGGTCACTTCCTGTTACTCTAAGAACAGATCACTTGTGGTTCATTTTCTGAACTCTTACAATTTCATGGCAGGGAGAAAATAAAGGGCAGGTGGAGTACAGATCCTGAATATTAAGATTACAGAAACACTGCCTATGGAAAACAGCATACATGAATTAGGGAATTCATGAATATATCAAAGTAATAATTGAAAAAGAGTCATTTTATGTTTTTTAGTTATTATAAATCATTGAGAAGGACTTGCTTGCATTTTATCAGCTTTTACTTTGCACCTTCAGTTTGCCTCATTCCAACTTGCTGTATTAGTTGTACTCTTGATTATAAGCAAAATAACCAACTCTGGCTAGATTTAAGTAAAAAGCAAATCTATTGGAAGAACACTAAGTTACTCATGAACTCTAAGGAAAAGTGGAGAATGGGGAAGAACCAGATCAACTCCAGGGATCTCAGCCGTGGGACTTCATGGACCACAGAATTTCCCTTAGTCTGACTTTAGCTCCTGTGACTTCCAGCCTGTATCCACACCACCCGCCCTCAAAATAATTTCTAGAAGAGAGCATCATTTGGACACAACCTGGGTCAAATATCCTCTTCAGATACAATCAACTATGACAAAAAACTTTTGTTATAAAAGTATCATATTATGAACACGGCCACGAGGGCCCCAGTCTTGTAGAAGAGGGACAAGCTTCATAGGAGGGGGAAATGTTGGGATCTAGGAAGCTACCTCAAAAGATGTCTGCCTATTTCAATACTTTTTCTGTTGTGTTTTTTTCTACCTTTCCTCTCCCCTGCCCCTTAAACCCACTACCACCAAGTACCACTGTCGATATATCATTGTATAAAATAGTACCTTGAGTGGGCTCAATACATCCTGCTAGGTATATATCTTTTATATAAAATTAAAGTACTGAAAGGGCAGAAATTAAAGACCTGTTACTTTACAAATTAAAATGTATGCAATTCAGTTTGATTGTGTGCACTGTATAGAGGCATCCAAGCTTAACTATCAATAAAATATTCCATGCATAGAGATTAGCCATTAGATGTTGTCTGTGATAATACAACTTTTACTCTGACAACCACAGGATATTCTTTCTTAATTATTAAGGATGTTCCTGAGGCCAGAAATAAACCCATGTATATGTGGTCAATTAATTTTTGACAAAGGGGCCAAAATATATTATACAATGAGGAAAAGACAGTTTCTTCAATAAATGGTGTTGAGAAAACTGTACAGCCACATGCAAAAGAATGAAACTAAACTACTATCTTACACCATACACAAAATCAACTCAAAATGGATTAAAGACTTGACTGTAAGACCTGAAACCATAAAACTCCTGGAAGAACACATGGGCAGTAAGCTCCCTGATGTCAGTCTTGGCGATGATTTTTTGGATCTGACTCCAAAAGCAAAGGCAACAAAAGCAAAAATAAACTAGTAAGAACTACATCAAACTAAAAAGCTTCTACACAGCAAAAGAAACCATCAAGAAAATGAATGGGAGAAAATATTTGCAAATAATATATCTGATAAGGGGTTAATATCCAAAATATATAAAGAACTCATACAACTCAATAGCAAAAAAGCAAACAACCCAATTAAGAATGGATAGAGGATCTAAACAGACATTTTTCCAAAGGAGACATACAGATGGCCAACAGGCACATGAAAAGATGCTCAATATCACTAATCCCCAGGGAAATGCAAATCAAAACCACAATGAGATATCACCTCACACCTGTTAGAATGACTATTATCAAAAAGACAAGAAATAACAAGTGTTGGTAAGGATGTGGAGAAAAGGGAACCCTCTTGCACTGTTGGTGGGAAGGTAAATTGGTGCAGCCACTATGGAAAACAGTACGGAGTCTCCTTAAAAACTTAAAAATAGAACTATCATATGATCCACCAATTCCATTTCTGGGCATTTATCCAATGAAAACAAAATACTAATTCAGAAAGATACAAGGCACTCCCAAGTTCATTGCAGCATTATTTACCATAGCTATTATAAGGAAACAACCTAAGTGTCCATCTATAAATGAATGGATAAAGATGTGATACACACACACACACACACACACACAAAATGGAACACTAAGCATCCATAAAAAATGAAATCTTCCCATTTGGGACAATATGGATGGACCTTGAAGGCATTATGCTAAGTGAAATAAGTCAGACAGGGAAAAACAAAACAAATACCATGTAATCTCACTTATATGTAGAATTAAAAACAAAACAAAACACCAAGCTCATCAATACAGAGAACAGACTGGGGTTGGCAGAGGTGGGAGGTGTGGGTGAAATGAGTGAAGGGGGTCACAAGGTACAAACTTCCATTTATAAAATAAATCAGCCATGGGGATGTAATGTACAGCATGGTAACTATAGTTAATGAAACTATACTGCATATTTAAAAGTTGATAAGAGAGTAAGTCTTAAAAGTCTTCATCACATGAGAAAAAAATTGTAACTATCACATTAGAAAAAAATCGTAGTTGTATGGTGACAGATATTAACTAGACTTACTGTGATGATCACTTCACAACATATACAAATATTGAATCATTACACTGTACACTTGAAACTAATATAATGTTATATGTCAATTATATCTCTTTAAAAATATTTTTAAGAAATATTCAGTTCATTTTCTAAAAGTAAAATCTAGACATTAATCTATACCAGATATTCTGGAAGATAAAAGTTACATATAGTATGTATATCCTGTATGCTCCTTTCAATAATTAGTGAAGGAAGTTCTTTTTGGACAATTCCAATGATTTTTCCTAGATCTTTTTTCTCCTCCTAACTGGGATATCTCTATGCCTTTACTTCTTGAAAGTTTAATATTCCTCAGCTTCCTTGATATTAGATTATCAGATTTCCCACATCAAAAGTATCTTTTGCTACCACCTGCAGTCCTGACCACAAGTGAGGAAAATATTGCAAAGCTCCTTTTTCTTTTCTTTCTATACCTTTATTAACTTACAGAAATCATGGATATAACTGCCACCTCACAGCCAAGACTCCCAAGTCTGTCCTGAAAACTACCTCATATTTTAGTCTACTGTTTCTACAGAATTCTCTTTTTATGTCTCATTCACACTGGAAGAGCAATATTATCAACCCAAAACCACTATTATGCCACAAGCCAGATTAGCTTCCTATGTGCATTTTGAAATTACGACTATCAATTTTTCCGAGTCTTCGTAATATTCCAAAGCCTTAGAAATCATGGAATGATTTTTATATCAAATTGCTCAATTCTAATGATAAACAGACCTGCAGACTGGTCTGAATTTCAGTATTTGACTATCAAAGAACGACTTTCCTGATAATCTTCAGCTCTTTAAATGTGCACGTCTAACAAGCCTAAGACCATATTATTTGAGATAAAATTGCTCTAGAGATAGTAAAAAACAAACAAAAAACCCACCACTAACACACTGAAGAATTTCAGGAGTTCTCTGCCAATGAGGAGTTCTGAATTATGTAGGACGAATAGGCTGTAGCGGAGCATTCTATCTTCTCACTCAGAATCAACCGTCATCCCTTAAAGAGCTGTTAACTCTGGAAACTATTCTGTAACCTAGTAGAAAAAGCCCAAACTGGTGATGACTACAAGTCCCATGAGGCAGAGCAGAAGCCCGGGCCAATGCTGGCCGCAGTGCCTCTCGGGAATTGTAGTCTTCTCATCACCTGTTGGGCAAACTAGGTACCGTAGTCTCCATTTCTCAAAAGTCAACTTATAAAAATAAAGCTGTGGAAAAGAAGGTAAAATTCTTACTACAAAACTAGTTTCAACCTAGGTGCCAAACACCCCTAGCCCCACAACTCCCGCCTGCGCCTCTGGGGGCCGGCGCCCTTTGGCGTGACGTCACTTCCTGGAGCGGCGGCCCCCGCCCAGCCCCGCCCTCCACCTCGCCGGGATCCTGCGCCCTGTGGCCGGGGCGGAGGCGGGCAGAGGCAGGGAGCAGCTGTTTTCTGGAAGGGGGGTCACGTGAGGCCTCTCGGTGTGGTGGGTGGAGACGGAAAGCTGCGGTTAAGGAGGGTCGGATTTAACCGTCCCAGGGAAGCGCGCCCGAGCTGGATCGCGGAGCGGACTAAGGTAGGGACCGGGCAGCGGGCGCTGTCCTGGGCGCTCGTGCAGTGACACCTGCGCCCCCGCGGTTGGCTGGCGGCGGGCCGGCTCCCCAGGAGGGTGGGCGTACGCGGCAGGAGCTCCAGGCCAACCTCAGGCCACCGCCAACTCCGCCCGGCGTCTGGGAGGCGCTGGCTGCGCACCGGGCGGCGGAGGCGGGACCGTCTTGGGGCCCCAAGGAGGTCCAGGAGCTGTGAGTCTTGCCATCCACGGAGCCGAAGACCCTTGGCCTGATCAGACACCGACCAGACACTCCTGGGGTCGAGCTAAGCCCGGGCTTCTGCACTTTGCTCTCGCCACCGACTTCTCTCGCCCACCGTGTTGCTCAGGCTCGGGACACTTCACCTGCCCTTGGTTTTCCAGAGTAGCACTGAGATGTTCGTCCTCAGAGCATGTCGATGCCAAGGCAAAAGTGGAGACACCCTTAATGAGCCCAGTACGTTTTTCTAACGTTTGGGTAGCGCTCACGCCTTTGCAAGGTCAATGGTTGTATTGGTCTGAGCGCCCCCCGCGCCAGCCCTGCGGCCTCAGGTATTCATTCGAATGGCTGGAGGCGGGACGACCTTACAGGCGGTGAGGAGGTTGAGATTTCAGACTTTTATTTACTTCTTTTTGGGGAGGCCATCTGGCGGAACCGAGGAGCGGTGAATCAGCAGCTCAAGTTTCCTGAATCTTTGATGATGGGGAAGGTAGCCCAGAGCCACGTGCCGGGTTAAAAATTTTATTTCAGCATCTGTCAGAGTCTGAGCGGCTTGTTTCCTACCTTTTTCACCAGTAGGGTTGCGTAGATGTAATTGGATAGGCAGACCTCTTGTTATGTGCCATTTCCCTGGTCTGTAGTTATCTCCATTTCTTAGTTTATTAGTTAACAACTTAGTGGTAAAGCTTTTTCCTTCGTATCATTACGAAATTATTCTGAGGCAAGATAAACTCGTCCTTTTGACAACAGAGCTTACCGAGTATGAGTTTTGAAGATTTGTTACGTACCTGCACTTTATGGCGTAGCAGAATTAGTGATGATCTAGAAACTGAAGAATATTTAAACTTTTATTCATTTAATCTTTTTGGACATAAGTTTAATGTTCTTTGGGGCTTATCTGATTAATGTAATTCGACTAAGTTTTTTTAAAAGTCCATTTGATCCTGTGTTTAATAAATCGTTGCTTTAAGAACTGTTATTATTTATCTTACAAGGTGTCTAAGCTTCTGGCTCACTGTCATTACTCAGGGTAATTGTTCAGTTTCACTAATTAAGTCAGAAGGAAATATGAATAATTCTTCTCCCTTTCTTTCCTTCCCTTTACCCTTCCCTCCCTATACTGTATTTAGTAGTGTCAGGATCGTAAGCAGAGAATAAAGTTTCTGGACGGTCTTTATCACTTTTCCTCTTTGCAACTCATATAGATGAGATCAGGTTACAATGGTCGTTATAGAAATCCATCACGAAGAAATAAAGTGGGTAAAAAAGGATCAAGGTCAAGAAAAAGGGTGCGAATACTTCTGCTCTCCTTACCTTAAAAACGGGAGTTCTTAGAGATGACATTTTGGGATTAAAGGAAGAGGTTTGGGGCATGTTTTCATTCCAAATAAAGTAATAGAGTGTCACGAAATTAAAAGAAATGGATATGAGCATTTTGGGTTTTTTTGGATAATGCTCCTGATGAAAGACTAATCTTTCTATATGTTCTTCTCATTTTTAGGTAGTGAATTCCTAAGAAGAAAATAATGGACTGCATATTACTTGTTCTCTAATTGTTTGAACTCAGAAGTGTGCAGGTTTGTTGCAAAAGCCAAAAGAAGATGGCAACTCCTTATGTCCCAGTTCCTATGCCAATAGGGAACTCTGCTTCCAGTTTTGCAACCAACAGAAACCAAAGAAGTTCTTCTTTTGGGAGTATCTCAACAAGCTCAAACTCGTCCAAAGGCCAGTTAGAAGACTCAAATATGGGTAATTTTAAACAGACAAGTGTACCTGATCAAATGGAAAGCACTTCATCTGTCTGTAGCAGTCCCCTCATTAGGACTAAATTTACAGGTGCAGATTCTTCCATTGAGTATTCTGCTAGACCAAGAGAAAGTGAAGAACAAAATCCTGAAACAGTGAATTTGGAAGATAGACCTTCTACACCTATTATCCTGGGTTATGAGGTGATGGAAGAAAGAGCTAAATTTACTGTGAGTATTGACTTCTGTGGTACATCAGTAGAAGATGAAAAATGGATTAACCTGTGTTCTAAACTTGTGTTAAGTGATGTTAGCCTATACTTGTAATTTCTTGAACATAAAATTCAAATGGTTTATACCCCTTAAGTTGTCATGCCGTAGTGAACTTTTGCTTTACTTGAACGAATTTTCACAAACCAGTTGTGAAACTAGCACACAAATCAAGAACAGACCATTACAACAGCCCAAAAGCCTCCCTGCATGCTCTCTGTCAGTCAATACCCACTCTCCTGTTAGCCTAGATTAATTTTGCCTGTGTTTGTACTTTATGTTAGTGGAATTATGGAGTATGTACTCTTGGGTATGGTCTCTTCAGCATTATGTTTGTAAGATTCATCCTTGATTTTGCATGTAGTTGTAGGCAGCTCATTTTTATTACTGATGCTATTCCTTTATGTGAATATTACTACAGTTTATCCATTCTACTGTTAAGGAGCGTTTAGATAATTTCCAGTTTGGGACTCTTACAAATACTACTGCTGTGAACCTTTTAGTACTTGTCACTCAGTAAACACATGAACTCGTTTCTTTTTGATAGCTCCCTAGGAGTAAAATTGCTGGATCATCTGCCCAGCTTTAGAAGATACTGATGAACAATGTACCAGAGTGGTTGTACTAAGTTATACTCCTTTAAGTAGTGTATGAGAGTTCCAGTTACTCCACATCTTCCCAACATGTGGTATTTTTCTGTCTTTTTCATTTTAGCTATTCTAGTGGGTAGAATGATACCATATTGTGGTTTTAATTTGCATTTAACACTTTTTTTTGGGCCATTTGGATATTCTCTTCTGAAGTGTCTGTTCAAGACCTTTGTTCATTTTTCTTTTGGAAAGCCTTTTCCACTTTGATTTGTAGTTTTCTATGCATTTTGGGCATAAGTCCTTTTTCAGAACGTGTATTGTGACTATCATCTCTCACTCTGTGGTTTGCCTTTGTTAATGGTGCATTTGATAATCAAGAGTTCTTAGTTTTAATATAGTCCAGTATATTAAATTTCTTTTATGCTTAGCACTTTTTAAAATCTGCCTCAGGCTTCCCTGGTGGCTCAGTGATTAGGAAAACGCCTGCCAATGCTGGGGACACAGGTTCGAGCCCTGGTCCAGGAAGATCCCACATGCCGCAGAACAACTAAACCCGTGCACCACAACTACTGGGCCTGCGCTCTAGAGCCCATGTGCCACAACTACTGAGCCTGTGAGCCACAACTACTGAAGCCCGTGCACCTAGAGCCCGTGCAAAAAGAGAAGCCACCGCAATGAGAAGCCCGCACACCGCAACGAAGAGTAGCCCCCACTCGCCACAACTAGGGAAAGCCCACACACAGCAGTGAAGACCCAACACAGCCAAAAATAAATAAATAAAATAAATAAATTTATAAAAAATAAATAAATAAAATCTGCCTCCTCTTAGGTTAAAAATATGTTGTCCTATGTTTTCTTCTAAAAGCTTTATTGTTGGACCTTTCACAGTTAGATCTGTAAACCATCTGGAATTGCTTTTTGTCCGTGGTGTGAGGTCAGGGTCAAGACACATTTTTTTTCTCCCTAAAGTCAAATTTTTATTAAAAAGACAACTCTTTCTCCTCTGCATTTACTCTGTTGCCTACGTCATAAGTCAGGTGACCATAAATGTATGGGTCTGATTCTGTGTTCCATTTTTCCCGGCTTTACCAATTCCACACTGTCTTGATTACTAAAGCCTGATGATAGTCTTGACATCTGGTAACTTAATTACTCTAGCTTTGCTGTTCCTCTTCAGGATTGTCTTGGCCCTTTGCATTGGGATTGTATTGAATCTATCTAGGGAGAACTGACATATTTACGGTACTAAGTCTTTGAATCTATGAACCTAAGCCATTTATTTAAGTCTTTAACATTCTTTTAATAATATTTTGTAGTTTTCAGGGCAGACGTCTTACATGTTTTGGTAAGATTTATTTCTGGAAATGGATGTCGTTTGAGGTTCTTGACGTAATGTTTTCTATTTGTTCTTTGCTAGTTTATATATTTTGGTCTCATGTTATTATATATTTATGCATCCAGTGACCTTGCTAAATTAAATTCATTTATAAACTTGTTCTTTCAAACTGTTAGTTTGTTTTTTCTCTTGGATTTTCTTGAAGTAATGATTTCCTATTTATTTCAACATTTCATGCTGTAAATTTATGATAGTATGGAAGGACCGCCAAAAAACAAGTACTGAAATAATTTATGAAGAGGCAGTCTTTAGAGTTCAAATATTGTAAGACTGATGATATGATGGGAAATCTGCATGGACCTGACTTTTTTGCGAGTGATTTTTTGGAAATTATAATAAATTGGTTGCTCATTTCCTTACATTGACCTACCTTCCATACGAAGGAAGGAGCATTCATTGAGGTGACGTGTGAAAAGTTCATAGGCAAATTGAAGGCAGTGATATATAAATTTAAACTCTTTCAAGACAATACAGAGGAAGAAATAAGTGACAAATACGAAATTAGTCATAGTCGTTTATTTGTTAATTTGACATTTTTGGAGTACCTGTTATGTGCCAGGCCCTCTTCCAGGTAATGTTGGGACAGCAACTCGACTGAGTGAATGAAAGATAGATAAGTATTCTTTTTTTTAATGCTAGTATGTCACATGGTGATAAGTGCTATAGAGAGGAATAAAAGAGGGGAAGGAAATAGTTTCTTGAAACTGGAGTTGCAATTTAAATAGCGTTGTCAGTCATGGCCTCACAGAAAAGATGTTAGTACTTAGATGTTAGCATGGGAATATCTGGGGGGAAAGCTTTCCAGACAGGTTGCATAACTGCCAAGACCCTTGTGGCTGACAGGAGAATAAGCGATGGGAAGAGATGTATGAACTGAGGTAACAAGTAAAGGCAGGCGAGTGTGACACCCAGATCAAGTAAAGTACCTAGCCTTTATAAGGCCTTTAGATTTTACTCTGCATGAGATGGGAATCTTGAAAATGTTTTAAAAGGAAAAGTCAGATGATCTGACTTAATTTTTTTAAAGGCTTGCATGAGCCTTTAAAATTGGCTGCTGAATTGAGATTAGATTTTTGTGGGGGAAGATTAGAGGCAGGAGGCAGTTAGGTTCCTGCAGTAATCCATGGGAGACATGATGGTGGCGTGGACCAGGTGGTGGAAGAGGTCCTAAGAAGTGATCAGATTCTGGATATATTTTGAAGGTAGAGCCTTGGGACGTGGTAGATGGAGAAATCAAAGGTGATGCCGAAGTTTTTGGCCTAAACAATGTGAAAAATAGAGTTGCCATTTAACTAGATGGCAAATTTTGAGGGGAAGATCAGGATTTGTTTTGGGAAGTGGTAGGTTTGAGATGTTTGTTAGACATCAAAATGGAGATGTCAGGTATGTGTATGTGCATGTGAGAGTGTACACACTTATATGTATTTTATATCTCTCTATATATTCGATATTGTGTTTAGGGTAGAAGTCTAAGCTGGAGTTACAAGCTTTTTGTAGGTTTGTAAAATAATTTTACCTTGGTATATTTCTTTAAATTGATCTCTTAACTGAAGAAAGTATTAGGACAAACCGGCAAGATCTTATATAGAGAGTGTCAAGCTTTTGAAAAGTGTTTAAAAGCAAAAAGTGACTAGGAGGGGTGGTGAGTCAGATCGGAAAAGAGTCATGAGGTGGACTTCTTTGGTAATGTTTTGTTTCTTGCTCTTGGTACTAGTTACATGGTGTGTTTACTCTGTGAAAATTCATTAAGTTATATACTTAAGATGTTTGCACTTTTCTGTACGTATCTTATGATTAGTGTATGCATCTACATTTGTTGTTGTTTACTTAAAACGGGGAGTACATAACAAGATAGACAGTACAAAGTAGTGTATACTAAGTTTCAAATAAGGAGTAGAGACAATAACTGCTATTAGAACATAGAGGAGGCAATGATCAGTACTGTCCATAAAGTTTTCATTGAAAGCACTACTTAAACAAGTAGAAAAGTAGGAGAGCTTTCTAGAAAAGATAAAATGACAACCTCTTTGTTTTTCCTAGAGAAACAGGAGTGTTTAGGGACCACTGTAAAGAGTGGCTTAGTTAGAAAAGGGCTCGTTTTTTAAAACAGGAAAATAAAGTTGGTATGTATTATGTATAGATAAACCTAATTATCATATGAAGTTGACTTGTATCATGCATCAGTTATTCATAGTCAAAAGTTCTGAAGTCAATTTAAATTAGTAACTCCTAAAAAGAATGTTTTCTTTGTATCCCCTTCGTGACTATTTTATGTCAGGGCTCTCTGGAGACTTTACAGGGTATCCAAATAATTTTCTTCCTCACCTTTAAATGTAATAAATTACTTATGTTTTACTTCAAAACAAAGGGATTCATCCTTACCCTTGCTGACTCCCTTCAAAGCTGAAAAAGAAGTCTGTAAGGGAGAAAAATCAAATGGTAAGGATGATGTACAGTCCCTAAAATAATGAATTGTCTCTAGATCATCCAATAGGATTATGATATGAGTCATATTTGTAATTTAAAATTTCCTAGTAGCCATGTTAAGAAAAAGTAAAAAGAAACTGGTGAAATTATATTTAGTAATGTATTTTGTTTAACCTAATATACTTAAAATATAATTTCAACATGTAACCAGTATATAATCATTTGAATGACATATTTTTACATCTTTTTTCATACTAAGTCTTTGAAATCTGTTCTGTATTACACTCACAGTACATGTCAATTTGGACTAGTCACATTTTGAGTGTCCTATAGCCACATGTGGTTAGAGTGGAGCTCTAGAGCTACAATTGAAAGTTATTGCACAGCAGACTTTAAGAAAAAAAGTTACTCTTTTTAAGAGAGTTTCACTCATTCGATAGATAGTTACTGAGTACTTTTCATATATCATGTATATAGTTTAGCTCAAAACACTGTACCGAAAACTACCAGGAGATGTTTCTCTGAGATTCTGTTATAAATAGTACTTCCAAAATTATACTTATGAAAAATAGGATCTAGCTTTTTCTTATATGCTTTTTAAAATATTGACTTGCTTCAACCAAGTTTTTCTATTCAATAACCTAGATAATTGTACATAATTATATAAATGTAAACTTTAATATGGGTATTTTTTACCTTGTATTTCAGCCTTGAAGATTAAAACATCATCTAATTTATTCAAAAACTTTGCTTGGCAGTTACTGAATTTAAAAATTAAGTTGACTGTATAAGACAAGATTTTTCAAAGTTTTTTCAAGCATGATTGAGTCTTTTATTAATTTTAGAATATATTAGCATGAAATATATTTTGAAGGCTGATAAGTTTATTTATTATTAGTATTCAGCAAAAAAGCATTTTGCCTCAAATATGTCAGTCATGTTTCTTAAGAAAAAATCTTGCTTTTGGTACCTACATTAGATTATTTGAACATTTGATGGTCTTTATTTCTGATATTTTTTATATATTGTTATGATCTGGATTGTCAAATAAAAGTTTTTAAATTATTTGGTTTGAATTTTTAAATATTTTTACATAAATATATTTTAAAACTCTCTGTTTCTCACTCTCCCTGCATAGGTATATAAAATACTAGTAAAGAAGAGTCCAGAAGAAAGCTGGGTAGTTTTTAGAAGATACACTGACTTCTCTAGGCTTAATGATAAAGTAAGTACTTTAATAAATCTAAAACTGACTTTTCAGTTTTCAATTATTATCTATTCCTGGAGTTCTGTTATATTTGTGTTTTTTCTTCCTTGCTAATTATTTGAGCGAAGTCAAGTCTTTGCTATTTCCAAACAAAATTGACTTTCATTTAACTTTAATAGTTCGAAGTCCCATCCCTACGCATAACTTCCTTTTATTGGAAACAAAAAATTATTTTTAATATTAAAAATGTGAAAACCTTAAAATTGGCAACAGAGATATAAGTGATTATATAATCTTGTGAGTTTGAAAAGATATATATGTATAATAAGACCCCCTAAATCATATGACTACAAAAGAATGAACAAGAAAGAAAAATTTAGCACATTGTGTTAGTTTTCTATTGCTGTATAACAAATTATCACAAACTGGCTTAAAACTTACCTGTTCATTATCTAGAGATTTGGAGTGCTCAGCTGGGTTTGCTGCTTAAGATCAAACAAGGTCAAAATCAAGCTGTTGGCTTGACTGGCCTCTTACCTGGAGGGTCTGGAAAAGAATCAGCTTCCAGTGTCATTCTGGTTGTTGGCAGAGTTTGGTTTCTTGTGGTTGTGAGACCAAGGTCCCTGTTTCCTTGCTAGTTGTCAGCCAGAAGTTGTTCTTGGCTCATAAAGACTGTTCTTCAGCCGTTGCACATGGCCCTTCCATCTTCAAAGTCAGGAAGAGACGGTCAAGACCTTCTTGTGCTTTGAATATCTCTGACTTTCTCTTCAGTCACCAGCCAGGAAGAAACCTTTACCCTTATAGAACTCATGTGATAAGATTAGGCTCACCTAGATAATTTTCCTATCTTAAGGTCAACTGAATAGTAACCCTAATTGCATCTACAGAATCTTTTCCTGTGTAAAAACAAAACACAGAGGCAACACCAAGGGCAAAGGTCATAGGGCCATCTAGAATTCTGCCCACTGCACGTGTGAAATAGACAAAGACGATAATAATAAACCTCAGTATATTAAGTACCCTTAAAAATAAGACAAAAAAAAAATAGAAAATTCAGCAAATGATATGAATGGGGTAATCCACAGAAGAAATATAAATGACCAATAAATTACTGTCACAAGTACTCCAAGAAAAGAAAATTAAACAATTTTTCACCTGTCAAGTTGACAGGCTTTAAATGGTATTATCCATTGTTGGAAACATGAGTCTTCCTAGAGGACACTGTAAAGCTGAGCATAATTTTGACACAATCACATTTCTGGGATTTATCCTATATAATAAATTATGGATATGAGCAAGATTTAGCCCTAAGGATACTTATCATGATGCTTTATGTATTGTTGTTTTCTTTGTTCATGTTTTATTTTGTTTTTAATAGTTAAAAAATTAGAACCAACCTAAATTTCCAACACTAGGGAATTCATTGAGTTAATTGCAGTAAGAGTTCAGTAGAAAAACAGCAGCTGAGGCGTTCACAGAGCTGGAGAGAAATCAGGTGGGGCAGGTGGGGGTAATTGGTATTTAAGAAACCAAGAGAAAGAGCATTTTTCCAAAAGAAGCAAGTGATTTATGATACTTCTGAGAGGCCAAGTAAGCTGAACTTGGACCACAAATTATTCCCTAATTTTGACATATGTTTAGTAGAGGAAACTTTACTGGTCCTATTCTTTCCCATCTGCCACCTCCCCCCACCTTCTTCCTGGACACTCAAAACTTCTCAAGTTGGTATATTCTTAAAATGTTTGGTGGTGGGAAACTCCATTTATGTGACTTTGCAACTGCCCAGATGCCAAAATTTTCTACCATTTCTGAAAACCTCAGTTTGAATGAAAAGATAAAATATAAAATGCTAAACTATTTTAGCCTTATTTAAGGTATTGTTAAGATGACTTTTTGCAACATGTCAAAATACTTAAAAGTATTATTTCTAATATATTTCTACCATTATATGTAAATTTTATTTTCTGTTTGAGTTCTTCTTATATTCATGATTTTAAAACCTGTAATTCTTTACTTCTGTTTATTTTTTTTAATGATTAAACAAACAAGAAGACCAAAGTAATTCATGAGGTTACCAGATACTAAAGTGGAATTCTTAGCTTTCTTATGAAATTGTTATAATTTTTGTTCATACAGTTTCTAATAGTTTCAATTTTGAGCTATTTCATCCTTTATGACTTCTTATTTTTCTTTTCAGGACTCAACTATTATTTAGTGTTTACGTCCCTTGGTCTCTCTAGATTCATCTTTATTGCCAAAATATTTATCTTAGGCAAGCTGAGATTTAGATAGCTCTTAAGCTTTTGAAGAAAGATGTTAGTAGAAGTTTAATTTAAATCTAGTAAATATCTCCTTGATACTCTGAGTTGGGCACTTAAAATTGATAAGTGTCTGTGTCAGTCTTCTAGGTACCAGAAAGAGCTCCACCCATCACCTGATTTTACTGGCAAGAATCAAAAATGTGTGTCAAGCACCAGCAGCCACACAGTTTAAATGGTAGTTATTATTTCTGTAATTGTTAAAAATAAAGTAAAATCTTAGGATCTTTCATTTTATAAAACCAATCATGAAGTATTTGTGAAATGAGTAGTTTGAGTTCAGCACTGTGCTAGGAATTTGGTATTATATAGAAACTATATAGATCTGATTCTAATGTTGAAGAGTTTATGTTTTCCATTTATCTATACTAGGAGGAAAAAAATAGTCAATTGACAATATGAAAATTATTTAACATAGTTAAAATAACACTGTTTAGAAAGAAAATTTTCTATAGAAAATTTTTTTTATTCCTCTTTTTTTAATCTCCTGGGTTATAATCTGGCTTCAGCTTCTCTAGGCGTTTTTAAGAGCCTCTTCTGGGAAAGTCAGAGGGCAAAGTCATGAGCAAGATCTGGAACACATAGAGCTTTTCAGAGTTGAGGCATCTGGCAGGGTTGTAGGGCAGGCTGGTGATGAATGATTTGCAGAAATATGGCCACGAGAGTAGGGGTTTCTCTATATTCTACTTAAAAGCTCGCTATTTTCTACTTCCAGGTTGCAGAGTCGGTCAAAGCTGAGTATTTCTGTGAGCTAAAATGATTATTCTCAGTTGGTTCCACACAGCAGAGCATAGGGAGGGAGCAGAACCATTCATTATCAGCTCACTGTCAAGACAAGCCAAGCTCATATGAAAACCTGGGCTAAGCTCAGCCAAGTATTTGATCCTCTCATTAAAAAGGAATTCAGTGGTAATCCTCAACATGTTTGTCTCTTGGGTCATACTGTCCTGAACTGTCCTGAACTGATTGACATCAGGCAGTTCATAAGTAGTGTCCTAAGTTCGCCTTTTACGGTCTTTCTCGGGATTTTTTTTCACTTTTTTCCTTTGTTGGATTTTATTTCCTTTATCTCATGTCTTCTTTCTTGAATTACTCTTTCCTTTTAGTAGAACTAATCCCCTAGTAGCTTCTTGAGGAAGATTACATGGGAAGTGATGTCTTTCCGACCCCACATGTCTAAAAATATTCTCATGCAGTTTTCATACTTGATTGAAATGTGGGCTAGGTATAGAATTATAGATTGGAAATTTTTTTTTCAGAATTTTGAAGACATTAAGCTATTTTCATCTCGCTTTTAGTGTTGAGTATTACCCTTGAGAAGCCCAAAGCTATTCTTGCTCCTGATCATTTGTATGTCACCTGTTTTTTTCTTCTTTGGAAGTCTGTTGAATCTTCTCTGTGTAATTAATCTGAAATTTCACAGTGACTTTTTGTAAAGTTATTTTCTTCTATTATCTTGTACACTCTGTGGGCAACCCATGTGGTTCAGATCAGAAAAATGCTTTTGAACTGCTTTATTAATGAATTCCTGCCTTCTGTGTTGTCAGTTCCCTCTTTCTGTAACCTTTCTGTAACCTTCTGTAACCTCTTGTAAAACAGGCATTTGAGCTGGTTCCAGATCTTTTCCTCCCCTTTCTTTACTACCTTTTTCTTTTTTGCTATTTCAAAGGAGATTTCCTTATTTCTTTCTAAAACCACCTTTTTGTTCTCTGAATGTCCCTGTTTTTGGTCATTTTATTCTTATTTCTTGAATGTAGTATCTTAATCCATTGAGTGTATTAGAGATTGTTTTTATTTGTATTTTTATTATTTTATGGTTTTTTTCTCCTTGTGTTGTCTGTGTTCTCTGAGTTACTTTTTTTCTGTTTGTCTTTGTCTTCCATGTTAAGTAATAGTGTGTAGTAATTCTTTCTGGTTGTCTAGTCGTGATTAAAAGTTGGGTACTAAAAGCTGATTGGAGTCTCTTACTCCATGGGTGAGGCTTATGTTGACTTTAAGACTCACTGTGTAATGGGGAAGGTGGGCTGTGTTGGAGAACTTCTGATGTCAGGATCTTAAGGTCTTTCCTGTTGGATCAGACTCTCCAGAGAAGTGTTTTCCAATCTCCTGCCTTGTGCTGCCAGTTTGTGAGCAATTTGAGGTCTCTGTAAGTATAAACCTGGTATAAATTTTTCTGCACTTTGGGTTTTCTTCACTCTTCTGAGTCAATTGCTACTCTCCTCTCTACTTTTTGGTTTCCAGTATGTTGTTTTACGTTTTTTTTTTTTCTCTTCACTGTAGTTTTAGCAGAGCTGCAGAAAGAGAGAATTAGATGAGTGTACTCAGTTCTCCAACTTAATCCAAAAATTATGTGCATTACTTTTTTAAAGGCTTTTTATGGAAACATCAAATGCCTATTATGATGTCATTCACAGGAAATCTATTAATGTTTAATTTAATGAAATATAAAAACTAGCCTTGGGCTTCCCTGGTGGCACAGTGGTTGAGAGTCCACCTGCCAATGCAGGGGACATGGGTTCATGCCCCGGTCTGGGAAGATCCCACATGCCATGGAGTGGCTGGGCCCGTGAGCCATGGCCGCTGAGCCTGCGCGTCCGGAGCCTGTGCTCTGCAACTGGAGAGGCCACAACAGTGAGAGGCCCGCGTACCGCAAAAAAAACAAAAAACAAACAAAAAAAAAACACTAGCCTTTACTAAAGTTATTTCAAGCTAATGTATAGTTCCCAAATTGTCCTTTGTTCAAAATAAAGTTATTGAGTAAGCACTCATAATATAAAGACTTTGTGAGGGCTCAATTGTGGAACAACTCACTCTTTTCTGAGGATTATTTTTTTAGGGGAAAAAAACCATATGCATGTGGACATATGTGACATTTAAATTTTAAAGCTTGAAATTAATAAAAAGACTATTTTTATTTTCTCCTTATGGCTTTTATTAATTGCATTGCATACACAGTAAATGACCAGACTCCAAGGCCAAAATTATCTGTTTACATCTTGAAATCAAATCAGGGTTTCAGGATAGAAATATAGACAGAATTTATGTTTTATATTTTTATTTCACATTTTACCCTGTGAATTTTCTCTTTTGCTAGTCTTTTTTCTTACATTGTGATATTTTGTCTTACATTTAAGTATAGAAATTTGAACAGTACATGATCTCATTCATTTATTGAACATAGATTGTTGGCTGCTTGTAATGTAGCAGGCATTTTGCTAAACATTGGGGGTGCAACTATGAATAAGACAGTCATTGCAATGTAAAATGATTCTAAGTCTTAGCTGTACTTTGGACTTCCCTGGAAAACTTTTTAAAATTACAATGCCCAGGGCTTCCCTGGTGGCACAGTGGTTGGGAGTCCGCCTGCCGATGCAGTGGACACGGGTTCGTGTCCCGGTCCAGGAGGATCCCACATGCCGCGGAGCGGCTGGGCCCGTGAGCCATGGCCGCTGAGCCTGCGCGTCTGGAGCCTGTGCTCTGCAACAGGAGAGGCCACAACAGTGAGAGGCCCGTGTACCGGAAAAAAAAAAAAAAAATTACAATGCCCAGGCCATATCCCAACTAATTAAATGCAAATATATCAGAGACAGGACACAGTCATTAATACAAGATCCTCATTAATTATTCTCAGAAAAGAGGGAGCTGTTCTACAATAGAGCCCTCACAATAGAGACCTCACAAAGTGTCTGTATTATGAGTTCTTACTCAGAGTTCCTTGGGTGATTCCAATGTGCAACCAAGGTTTAGAAGACTGGTCTGGTAGAAGAGTCCAAAATTAAATAAACGTTACTTAATTTACATCGTGATAAATGTCATTTAAAAAACAAATTAATGATTTGAGAATGTGTGGCAGATTGTCTTTTCTAAAAATGTATGCAGCAATATTCTCAGTCCCATATGCTCTTCCAGAATCTTGCCGCTGACTGTCAAGAAGTAGAATCTGTTTCCTCTCCCCCTTGAACGTGGGTGAGCTTGTGACTGATCTAACCAATAGAGGACAGTGGAACTGATGCTGTGGGACGATGAGGCTAGATCATAAGAAGCATACGGCTTCATCCTGGCTTTCTCTCTTGGGATGCTCCCCTTTGAAACCCAGACTTTATGCTGTGAGAAAGTCCAAGATACATGGAGAGGCCATGTTAAGCTTGTGACTGACAGCCCCAGCTAATGTCTCAGCCAACAAGCAGCATGATCCAGTATAAATATGTGGGAACGAACTTCAGTGGCTTCCAGCTCCCAACTTCAAGTTTCCAGCTGAGGTTCTAATTCATTGTGACAAAACAACCCATCCTCACCATTCCCTGTACGAATTACCAGCCCACAGAGTCCATGGCCTAATAAATGGTTATTTTACACCACTGAGTTTTGAGGTAACTTGTTATCCGGTTATAGTCACTTGATCAGAGTGTATAAAGGGAAATCTAACCTAGCTTAAAAGGTGGAAAAGTCTTTCCTAAGAAAGTAAAATTTAAGCCAAATATGCAAAATTGATCATAAGCCAAAATGTGAAAGCTAAGACTATAAACATCTTAGGAAAAAACGTGGAAGAAAATTTTTGTAACCTTGGAGTGAGCAACGATTTCTTAGATAGTATCTAAAAAAGCATAAACCATAAAAGAAAAGTGGATGAATTAGGTAACATTAAAATTTTGAAAATGTGCTCTGTTAAGACGGTTAACATGAAAAATCAAGCCGCAGTCTGGGAGAATATATTTGTCATACATATATCTGACAGAGGCCTTCTATCTAGAATATATAAAGAACTCTGACAAAAGACAAGTAACCCAGTTTTTTTAAAGCAGAGGGTTCAGAAGATTTAAATAGATAATTCGCCAAAGAAGATATGCAGATCCAAGCACATGAGAAGATACTTAACACCATTTGTCAAGAGAGGAATGTAAATTAAAGCCACAATGAAATACTACTACATACCCACTGGAATGGCTGACATTAAAAAGACAGGCAGTGCCACGTGTTAGCAGGGACAGGGAGCAACTGTAACTCCTATGCATACACAACTGGTAGAAATCCAGAAATAAAACAACCAAGGCATAAAAAGCATAGCTGAATTTAATTCTTTTATTGTAAGCTTGTTATGTGAATAGTTTCACATAGTCAACAGGATAGATTTTGTAGAATTCATATAATTGAGTTGAACATTGTATCTTCTTTTTTCTTCTTTTTCAGTTAAAAGAGATGTTTCCAGGCTTTCGATTAGCACTTCCACCAAAACGCTGGTTTAAAGATAATTACAATGCGGACTTTTTAGAAGATAGACAATTAGGATTACAAGCGTTTCTTCAAAATTTAGTAGCTCACAAGGACATTGCTAACTGGTATGTAACAAATTGAATAACAGGTTATAAATGCATTCCAATAATTGGTTTAAATTAAAGAATAAATCTAGGACCATATATATTCAAGCACAGAAATATAAGGTAGGCGTGTTTATCTCTAATAAAGCACTAACTGTAATTTTCTTGCCTTTTTTCAGCAGGGACATTATTTGGTGTTTGATTTATAGTAACACCTCCAAAAAGTCAGCAAAGTTGAAAAGTCAGTGTGCCATATATTCAAACCACCCAGCTATAAACTTGATTTTAGAATTTTAGTAATATTTTAAACAGAGTGGCTCACATACTGGTAGATTTTTAGTTAAATAACACCATATAATTTTGATGATAATATTTATATGTCTCCAAAGTAATGCAAAAATATGAAAATTGTGAAGTCAGGTTAATTTATACAGAGGGTAAAGTGAGAATACCAGAAATCATTAAAAAGGGAAAGAAAGGACCTATATGGGGTTTTTGTATCTGAATATATTTACAAGAAAATTGCTATATGATTTAATATCACCTGGGTATTTAATTTTGGAACTGACATTATCAGATAAATTAGAACCATTTTGAGAAAAATTACAGAGCATTTATAATGAAGCAATAGCATATTCTATGGACACCTGTGTCTGTAACTATCTTTAGCAATTTTTCACATAAGAATGGAAAACAAATAAGAAAACTGCCCTTACTTTTTTCACCCTTTTTTCTTAGTCTTTTTTTTATGTGTATCCCCTTATATTACACATGTACTATGCATATACATCTTGCTTTTTTTTGAATTTTATTTTATTTTTTTATACAGCAGGTTCTTATTAGTTACCCATTTTATACCTATTAGTGTATACATGTCAATCTCAATCTCCCAATTCATCCCACCACCACCACCTGCCCCCCGCCACTTTCCCCCCTTGGTGTCCCTACATTTGTTCTCTACATCTGTGTCTATTTCTGCCTTGCAAACCAGTTCATCGGTACCATTTTTCCAGGTTCCACATATATACATTAATATACGATATTTGTTTTTCTCTTTCTGACTTATTTCACTCTGTATGACAGTCTCTGGGTCCATCCACATCTCTACAAATGACCCAATTTCGTTCCTTTTTATGGCTGAATAATATTCCATTGTATATATGTACCACATCTTCTTTAACCATTCATCTGTCAATGGGCATTTAGATTGCTTCCATGTCCTGGCTATTGTAAATAGTGCTGCAATGAATATTGGGGTGCATGTGTCTTTTTGAATTATGGTTTTCTCTGGGTATATGCCCAGTAGTGGGATTGCTGGGTCATATGGTAATTCTTTTTAGATTTTTAAGGAACTTCCATACTCTTCTCCATAGTGTCTGTATCAGTTTACATTCCCACCAACAGTGCAGGAGGGTTCCCTTTTCTCCACACCCTCTCCAGCTTTTGTTTTTTTGTAGATATTCTGATGATGCCCATTCTAACTGGTGTGAGATGATACCTCATTGTAGTTTTGTTTTGCATTTCTCTAATAATTAGTGATGTTGAGCAGCTTTTCGTGTGCCTCTTGGCCATCTGTATGTTTTATTTGGAGAAATGTCTATTTAGGTCTGCCCATTTTTGGATTGGGTTGTTTGTTTTTTTTTAATATTGAGCTGCATGAGCTGTTTATATATTTTGAAGATTAATCCTTTGTCCGTTGATTCGTTTGTAAATATTTTCTCCCATTCTGTGGGTTGTCTTTTCGTCTTGTCTATAGTTTCCTTTGCTGTGCAAAAGCTTTTAAGTTTCATTAGATCCCATTTGTTTGTTTTTATTTCCATTACTCTAGGAAGTGGATCAAGAAGGATCTTGCTGTGATTTATGTCCAAGTGTGTTCTTTCTATGTTTTCCTCTAAGAGTTTTATAGTGTCCGGTCTTACATTTAGGTCTCTAATCCATTTCGAGTTTATATTTGTGTATGGTGTTAGGGAGTGTTCTAATTTCATTCTCTTACATGTAGCTGTCCAATTTTCCCAGCACCACTTTTTTTTTTTTTTTTTTTTTTTTTTTTTGTGGTACATGGGCCTCTCACTGTTGTGGCCTCTCCCGTTGCAGAGCACAGACTCCGGACATGGAGGCTCCGTGGCCATGGCTCACAGGCCCAGCCACTCCACGGCATGTGGGATCTTCGCGGACCGGGGCACAAACCCACGTCCCTTGCATCGGCAGGCAGACTCTCAAACACTGTGCCACCAGGGAAGCCCCCAGCACCACTTTTGGAAGAGAGTGTCTTTTCTCCATTGTATATCCTTGCCTCCTTTGTCATAGATTAGTTGATCATAGGTGCATGGGTTTATCTCTGGGCTTTCTGTCCTGTTCCATTGATCTATATTTCTGTTTTTGTGCCAGTACCATATTGTCTTGATTACTGTAGCTTTGTAATATAGTCTGAAGTCAGGAAGTCTGATTCCTCCAGCTCCATTTTTTTCCCTCAAGACTGCTTTGGCTGTTTGGGGTCTTTTGTGTCTCCATACAAATTTTAAGATTTTTTGTTCTAGTTCTGTAAAAAATGCCATTGGTAATTTGATAGGGATTGCATTGAGTCTGTAGATTGCTTTGGGTAGTATAGTCATTTTCACAATATTGATTCTTCCAATCCAAGAACATGGTATATCTCTCCATCTGTTTGTATCATCTTTAATTTCTTTCAGCAGTGTCTTATAATTTTCTGCATACAGAAAATTGTCTTTTGTCTCCCTAGGTAGGTTTATTCTTAGGTATTTTATTCTTTTTGTTGCAATGGTAAATGGGAGTGTTTCCATAATTTCTTTCAGATTTTTCATCATTAGTGTTTAGAAATGCAAGAGATTCCTGTACATTAATTTTGTATCCTGCAACTTTACCAGATTCATCGATTAGCTCTAGTAGTTTTCTGGTAGCATCTTTAGGATTCTCTATGTATAGTATCATGTCATCTGCAAACAGTGACAGTTTTACTTCTTCTTTTCCAATTTGCTTTTACATCTTGCTTCTTAATGTGTGCTAAGCTCAGTGACTGCTTAAGATCTCTGCCCATCCCCCCTCACTTTCTCTAATAAAGGAACTATAAGCCAGACCCCTTTCTCATCTCCAGATTCACATCTGCAGTTGCCTCCTTGACATCTCCTTCAGACAAACCTCAAACCTAGGAAAGACTTCAATGTTTACTCTCTGACTTTTCCCCCAATATTCAGCATCATCCTCTACCTAAAACCCACAAGTCATCTGGACACATCCCTGCCTTTATACTTTAAACACTACTCGAATCTGTCTACTTTTCTCCATTCCTGCCATTGCCACCTAGTCTAGCAGTTTTCTCTCACTTAATTACTCCTTTCCCATCACTCATCTTCCTCATCCACTCTTATTTCTATAGCCCATTGGAGCCACAGTGATCTTTTGTAATGCAGTTTAAGTCATCCTTTCTGGTCCCTGACCACCTGCTTGTCTTTCCAACTTCATGTTTTGTTATTCCTCCCTGCCTCCATTCTCTGTACATCAGCCGTCTTGGTCTTGTAATTTTTCGAAGTCGCCTGCTCCTTTGTCCCCTAGGACCTTTCAATATGCTATTCCCTAGGAAGGCAACATTTCACACTACTACCCTTGCTCCCCCAGCCCTGGCCTAAAAGTCACATTTCAACACAGACTTTTAGGTAACTGGCTCTCTGGACCAACCCCTCACCTACCACCACCACCAAAAACTAGGTCAGGTCTTTCTCAAAGTATCTTCTCTACTGGTTCTGAAAGTCAGCTCCTAATGCCCTAAGACACCCATTGCATGTAATGAATTAACTTCTCATTACATACTTCTAGGATGCTACTAGCTATGTACCAGTCTTAAGAGAATGAGAAAATAGTCACTCACATCATTGTCAGCAGGGTTTAATCCTGTCGTGGAATTCCCAGCTGAGAAAGGCTGCTTGGTACTTTACTTTCACAACATCTCAGTTTGTAACTATTTCTGTGATTATTTGATTGTGTTCTCCTACCAGGCTGTAAGGTGCATACATAGTAGTAGGTCATGTGGCTGGTTTACCCACCATTCAGTGTGCAGTGCTTAGGACAATGCAACACAGAGTCCATGCTCGATAAGTACTTGTTGAATGAATGGCAGAACTGTTGATATTTGCTGTTGTACTATTTATAAGAAAAAGAGACTGAAACAAATATGACAAAACTTAGCAACTGTGTGTTCCAGCCTAGGTGGTGGGAAGATGGATGCTTTTCTATAATTTTTTACATTTCTCCAAAGAAAAAAAAAGGTTAGTGTTAATTCAGATACACAAAGCAGGGATAGAAACCAACAAAGTCTAAAATCATAGAGAAAGCCTTTGAAGAAAATATATTTTATACCATACCATAAAAGAAGACTTTCACAGCTAAGAAGTCAAAACATCATATCCCCTTTCTCTTATTCCTTATTCAGTAAACCTTTATGTCTCTGTATTGCAAATATGGTAAATTAAAATCAAATTTATTCTATAAATGACTGTACTCTTTCTATTTAATGAAATATTAAATAGTATGAACCACGTTGATGAACTCATCTTGTGATTTCTTGATTTTTTTAAACATTAAAAGTGTATCTTAGTTGAGATGTATCTTTTTTTTTTTAATTATTGTTAATAGATCTGTATCTGTATGGTAAACATTCAAGATCCTGTTTCTAAAACTGCAGTCCTTAGAACAGTGATAATCATGTTCAATTTATAGATAGGTGTTTCAGGGACAGAAAGATTTCTTGGTCAAGTAAGTTGGGGAAAGGTTTCATTTGACATTCCTAGAATATTAAAGGTTCTAAAAAGTGTTGCACGAAAACCTCTACTGTGCCTCACATTTACTTGCTTACTTATTTTTGTCATATATCTCAGACATTTAAGGAATACAAGTAAGGTAACTTAAAGAGAACTCTAAATAAGGTTTGTATACCTTGTTTGTTCTAGGGTACTATATTTTTTGCGAGTGATGAGTAGCATTTTTTATTTCACAGTTTAAGCAGTTTCTTAATAAATTACTGTTTAAAACATGACTTGGCAGAGGGAAAAGTTATTAATCTGTATCCTAAGCATTTGCCCTTTGTCATACTAAGAAGGGTAAAAAGGAAGCTGAGGATATACTTACTGAACTTAATTCATGTGAAGAAATTAAGCTTCTGTTTGAACAAAATAATGGAGTTTATGAAGTCCTACTTGGCATGATACAGATTATAAAAGTAAAAGGAATTCAGAGAAGGGGAAGATCAGTCCTGTTTGCAGTGAATCAAGCAATACTGAAATAGGGAGTGGGGTTTGAGAACCTTGAACAATAGATTAAGATTATGGCTGGGAGGACAAATAATTAGAAAATATCCAGAAAGCCTGAGGTTGTCAAACAGCCATTTATGAATTCTTATAAGGGAGGAAAGGATAAAGACAAAATCCCAATACTTCTTTATAAAAACATGAAACTACATATTTAAGAATCACTACTTAAAATATCAGTGAGTTTACCTTACCTATTGGTATACCTGTTAGCATCCTGTTATAGTTGGAATGGCAGCATAGAAAATTACTATATATGGCCAAGTAATTATCTGATATTAATTCTTTATACAGTTCTTTCACTTTCCGTTTTGATTCCTTAGCACCTCATGACACAGCTATTTGTTAACCTTCATGTGGGCTAAGAGCTTGACAGTACACAACTGGCAGCTCTTAATATTACAACTTCTCTAACTATAACAAAACAGAAGTGAAATAAGAACTGAAGGGATGTTAAGAATTGTTAGTTTAAATGTTTTAAGAGGATGTTATTTTCAGATGCATTTGGAGAATACAAAGTAAGAAAACAGATAAAAATGTTAATATTTTTATGATAAAGGATTTATTATTGGTTTTTGTTTGTTCGATAAATGTTTATTTAGGTCTTACTATATATAAGGTATATATATATAATGCACAAAGGTGCATTACTTACTATGTATAATGCACAAAGGTGCATTAGATGCTAATCCTTTATTCAAGAAAACTGAATAGGAAGAATACACACCCAAAAGAACTATAATGGATAGAGCTTGATGTCTTTCAGAAGAGGAAGAGAGGGAACTTTTGACTGGGAGAATTAGAGGAGGCTTCCTAGAGGGTGATATTTGAGCTGAATTTTAAAGAATGAATGCTATTTGAACCGACAAAGAGAAAGTAAAGAAGGACTTTCCAAATGAGAGGGAATATTATATGAAAATGCAGAAGCAAGCAGGCCAAGTCCTATACCCGAAACAGCATGTAACTCAGCTTGTCAAGGTGAAGCATGTGTAAAGATGGATAGAGGGGGATGTTCTCATATTGCATAATCTGTTATAGTTAAAATTTAGCTATTTATTGTTTTATTCTGGTTTGTGCTACTTTGAAATAATTACATCATTTAATCAGCACACCAAATATCTTACTATTCTCTGTTTTCAGAATTACTACGCATATATCCTGATTTACCACATTTTTCTTCTTAATTCTTTAAAATACAAGGGTTAAAATTACATATTTTTCCTTATATTACCCATGCCAAAATTCAGTGTTTTAAATTGTACATATGTTAAAAGAAAAAAAGTGCAGATAGATCTGGATTAACAAGCAATTCATGGTTTAAAAAATATATATTGTAGTATATAGTATCCAAACATTTACATGAGGAAACAATTCAAAGAAATGAGAATTTACCCTTTGGAAAAAAAATGTACTTGGAAGGACATGATAACCACCTTCACGTCTTTGAAAGATTGTGATGGGGAAAAGAATCAAATGATATTTAGCTTTAAAGCGGTGCTTCTCCAGCTATAGTGTGCGTCTTGTTCAAATGCACGTCCTGAATTAGCAAGGTCTGGAGTGGAGATTCTGCATTTCTAACAGGTTTCTAGGTGATGCTGATGCTGCCGGCCTAGGGACCTCATTTTTAATAGCAAGACTAACGTGTAGAACTAGGAATAAGTGAACAATTAGAGGAAGCCCCCATCAGCTCAGAGAAAAAAGAGCTACATGTCATTTCAAGCTGTCTGGTATAAAAATGTTCTGCCTTTTGAGAAAGTGAGTTTACCTTAAGCATCAATATTTGAAGAGACTAGGCTAGATAACTATCAGTGGTATTAAAGAGGGAATTATTTACATGGGATATATTGGATTAGATGACTTCTTAGGTCTCTTCTAGTTGTAAAATTCAATAAATCTATAATTTTTGAACAAGAATATGTAAAGAAGCTATTTTTTATACATTTTCACATCTTCTCACAGGAAATTTTATTAATGTGTAAGTTGTTTTTATATATGAAGATACTGTCAAGAGAGGTTGAGTTAGTAGTTTTATAAAAGAATTCAATTATATATGCAATAGTTTATATAATGACAGCTCATGAGAATGAACACATTATTGCTAAGGTTGGTTGGATGATTTTTACCACAAAATATTAGTTTGGTGGACCTTCAGTTATGGACATTTTTTTTAATGTAATAAAGCTAAATATTTTGTATTCAGATACCCGTAAACTCTTAACTAATTAAATTAGGTCTCAAAGACCTTATGCAAAATTCAGTTTTCTGGGCTTAGTAGTGAAATAATTTTAGGCAATTACTTAACTGATTTTTTTAAACGTATGCATTTATTTTTTATATATTTATTTATTTTATTTACTTTTGGCTTTGTTGCTGCATGCGGGCTTTCTCTAGCTGCGGTGAGCAGAGGCTACTATTCATTGCGGCGCACGGGCTTCTCATTGCTGTGGCTTGTCTTGTTGTGGAGCACAGGCTCTAAGTGCCCCGACTTCAGTAGTTGTGGCTTGCAGGTCTAGAGCGCAGGCTCAGTAGTTGTGGTGCATGGGCTTAGTTGCTCCGTGGCATGTGGGATCTTCCCGGATCAGGTCTCGAGCCCGTGTCCCCTGCATTGGCAGGCGGATTCTTAACCACTGCGCCACCAGGGAAGCCCTACTTAACTGATTTTAATTAGTGTTTCCAATTAGAAAATGAAGTAATTGGACTAAATGTTCTCTAAAAATCCGCTTTCAGCTCTAAGTTTCTTATATGCTATTCCTTTCGTTGTGCTTCTTTATAAATCTTGAAGGCATACCATCAGAAACAGCCAGATTCTAACCTTCTTTTAACTCTTAAGACTTTTGGTCTTACATGTTGCTGTCCTAAGCTTACTCCCTTGTCAAAGTAGGCATATCTATTAAAAACTAAATTCCATCTCAGATTTGAGAGTTGTGCTGTATTATTTATCTACAACAGTGGATAGAAACTTGTTCTGATGCTCTTAATAGTTTCATTAATTTTTTAAGAGCAATTAGCATAGCTCTTACAAATAAATTTATTATTTTTTGAATACTTATTCTGTGCTATGCTAATTTATTCAGATTCTGTGCAGCCCTGGAACTTGTCATCTACTTTTTGTTGAAGCAGACTGCTTGGTAAACAGAAAATACTAATAATACAGTGTAGTAAGTCCTATGAAAGGGATCTCTTCAAGGTGGTGTAGTAATGCATATAAGAGTACTGAACCGAGTAGAGTGTAGGGGAGGGGGATTTAGTCAGAGAAGATTCTGTGAGGAGATAATAGATGAGCTAAGTCATGAATGTGAAGTCTGAGTTAGCCAGCTGAAGGTGGGAAGGATGGGCCAGGATGATAGCAGCAAGCATGAAACAACATGATAGGCATGAGGAAGCACTATTGCTGAAGTGTCAAATAAGAAAGGCAGTAAAAGCTTGAATGTACACAGGTGCTTTATGCCAACGCCAAGACCTTGGCTTTGTTCCCTCTTGTTAGAGGAGGCATAGATGGGTTTTAAGCTGAGATGGACATAAAACATTTGCTTTTGAAGTATTTTTGTATTAGAAGGAATAAAACTGAATGTAGGGACACAAGTGGACTAAAAGTAACTAGGTGAGAGATAATCAAGATATAAACTAGGCCCACAGCCTTGCCTGCATATCCAGCACAGGAGGGTAAATGTGAGCCCTTCAGCTTCACACCCAGCAGCCCATCTCCCTCACCATGACCCTCACTGTCACCAACCTTGATCCCTGAGTCCCTATCCTCGGGGTTGTATTTAATGTCATATTTTTGTTATTTTCTTTTTACTGGTAGAGAATACTGAAGAGAAATAGTAACTGATAAAACATTTCTATCTGAAATCCCTCAATTAATATTTTCATGCAGTGACTTTTTGTGCTTAATTTGATTTTGACAGAAGTATCTAGTATTTTTAGTACTTTTTTTACTTAGTTCTTTATAGACCTTTTAATGAATTGTAGGCATTAGTTTTAGCTTTTTTTAATATAAATTTTGAGATAAAGAGCTCATTTAGCTATTAAATTACTGGTCTTTTAAAAAAAATTGTGGAATGTAAACAAATACATACCCATGAAAGAAAAAAAGGAAGGTATATTATGAAATAAAAGGTGAAGATTCACTGGATGAAATAGTTTTTTAAGAAGTTTGAAAATTACAGTAAAACTCTTTTAAAGGAGACTTTTTCAAGAGACTCAAAGGAAGAGTTTAAGCTATAGGGCAAATTTGCTCTGATGAAAACAATGCTGAAGGGTACCATCTCTGGTTTCCTTATATTCAGACAAGTTAAGTCAACTGATCACAATTTTAAAATAGAGATTTCCCAACCACACTAAGAAGTTACTCTACGTGATAAACAGAAAGATAGTCTTTCCATACCTTTCAATTCCAGATTGTTGGATTTTCTCTTAGATAGGTTTCTCTCCTAATTCTGATGTTTTTCTTACCTTCATTATCATGGTCAAATGGAAACAAAAGTATTAAAGATCAAATACAGAAGAGAGATTGGGGGTTGTATTGAACCTATCAGTGAACAAGTAAATAAATAATAATTTTTTAAATTGACTTCTATTTAATCCATAGACCATTTAATAATATAGACTTTTTGGTACTTTATTTGAATTTACTTGATTTGTTTATAAATTATACATTGATAATATATAAGAAATCACTGAGCAGAGCCATGGCACACATAGGCAGTCAAATATTTATCAAATCTAAATAAAGTTCTCTAGTCAGTGATTCGCAAGAAGGGGTAATGGCTTCCTTTTCTACGGGGGGAGAAAAGGTACCTGAATTTTTGAGAAAGAAATTCTTTTCTCAAACACTACCATCTGCCAGACATTCTTGTGTGTCCCTTTCCTTGGATGGGAAAAGAGCTTAAGAGTATTAACTTTCTTCCTCCATCAACTGAGTCCTATTGAAACAGAAGAAATGTATTGAACCCCTGAAAAAAGTGTTTTGTCAACCACAGTTGTAGTGCCAGTTTTAAATTTCACTCTTATGCTACAGATTAAACAAAATAGGGCATGGAATATAACCTTGGAACTGTAGTGAAAAAAAATTTAGAGAATCCATTGGATTTCGTTTGCGTAGAACTCTAGTGAGCCATAAATCATAAAGATTTTTAGGGAGGGAGAACGAAGTGGAATAACTACTCTAAAAAAAATTTCCTACAACTAGGTACATTGTCAACATCACTGTGGATCTTGGGCTGAATTTCTGCTTTAAATCAAAGGTATAAAAAGAAATACAGGGCTTCCCTGGTGGCGCAGTGGTTGGGAGTCCGCCTGCCGATGCGGGGGACGTGGGTTCGTGCCCCGGTCCGGGAGGATCCCGCGTGCCGCGGAGCGGCTGGGCCTGTGGGCCATGGCCACCGGGCCTGCGCGTCCGGAGCCTGTGTTCCGCAGCGGGAGAGGCCACAGCGGTGAGAGGCCCGCGTACTGCAAAAAAAAAAAAAAAAAAAAGAAATACATATATCCCTTTACCCCCTTTTTCTTTCCTAGCAGCAGCATTCCAATAATTAGAGTAATAGTGAACATAAAAATGTTACTAAAGAATGAGGAAATCTGAGTATAAACTTATAAGAAATAATGTCACACATTAAGTTGTCATACACTGAAAGTATTAAAAAAAATCTTCCATAAACTTCTTAGCACTTTCCTTTTCATCCTTAAAGACTGTTCTCTCAGCGTTTCATCCAAACTTTTTTTTTTTTTTTTTTGCCGTACGCGGGCATCTCACTGCCCGGCAGGCGGACTCTCAACCACTGCACCACCAGGGAAGCCCCCATCCAAACTTTTGACCTGGCAATCCCAAGATCAGTTTATTTCTTGTGCCTCATTCTCCCTAATAGTTGGTTTTCTGATATACATAGTGGGTGGATAGAAAGTATAATATCTAAACCAAAAGAACGTGTGGTGGTCCTGTTCTTCTCTATACTATTAGACCAACTGCAGTATTCTAGAGACTTTGATTAAAGAAAGATACAGAGAAATTGAGTGTGGTCAGAAGTGATCAGCAAGGGGAAGGAATCCAAATGAACCAAAACATAAGAGAAAAGAGTTTAAATGTAGGAAAAGGGCACATATTTATACTGAGAAGACAGATTTAAGGTCTAGCTCTACCACTTGCATTAATGACCTTGGGTGGGTCATTTTACCTCTCTGAACTTTATTATCACTTGTACAATGGAGGTATAATGCCTATCCTCACCTCACATGATTGTTGTAGAAATTGAATAAAGTAGGGTATGTGAAAACCCTGTGTGTGTAATGTACTTTGAAAATGTTAGAAATGGTAACCATGTGAAGTGATAGATATGTTAAGTAGTTTGATTGTACTTCATATTTCATAATGTATGTATATATCGAGTCAAGTTATATAACTTAAATATATATAATTTTTAATTGTCAATTATATTTCAGTAAAACTGGAAAAAAAATGTTGGCTCCATGAATGCAGAAGACCATATAGGCTCTAAGTACTCACTAAATTTTGTTACATGAAAAAAGAAAAGGAAATGTTAGTGTGTTAGTATTGCTTGCTAGAGGTATAAGATTAGAGTAAACATAACATTCTTGACATATTTTTAGGGTTATCATGTGAAAGAAGACTTAGACTTACCTGGAAGGGCCCCAGAAAGCCAAACTAAGACTCATGAATAGAAGCTTCAGGGAGAAAAATCCAGCTCAGTGAAGAAATAATTTTCTAGTTTTCTGTGTTATTCAAACTTAGGATGGTTTATTTTAAGAGATGGTTATAGTCCCTATTTCTGGAGGTGTTTAGACATATTCTTGGCTGAACATACAAAAGGGATAATATAAGCAGCATACTATGGATAGTTCAACTAGATCACATTTACGATCCCTTCCATCTCTGTTATTTCATGATTATGAATACTCAAGTTTTATCTGTTTCCCTGAGTGTATGTTTTTTTATTATCTATATTATCAAGATTTTATAATCCAGAAACTTGCTCTTTTTTCTATTTTTGGGATCTTCTGGATTACTTTCTTAACACCACTTCTCTATTTCATTTTTTTCCTTTGGAATGATTTTACTAAAGATCCCATTTATCTCTTTATCACTACCCCCTTCATCATCATCCTTTAAGTCTCCACATTTTTGTTTTAACATACATATAGAGCTGTCCCTCAATCCAAGATTACTTTTTAGAAAGAAGAGTATTTTGTAACAAGGAAGTTCAGGTTTCTACCTTCTTAACCTGTTTCTGGTAATTGAAAAGTATAAGTATAACAATATCATATTATTTCATTATTTTGAACTTTATGGTAATTCAGAAATGGGACGATCAGAATTCTTTCTCTTGAGTTCTCTAGGGAAAACATTTAAGTAAATTAATATAATAAACATGATTGCAAGAAAAATCTTTAACTTGTTTCATAGTAAATACTTTAGTTACTTTAGAATCATCTCCTGAAGAAGAAACGAAGTATAAATTAGAAATTGTGTTTCTTCATAAAAAGATAATGACATTTTTAGACTAGTTCAAGTTCATATTTCTTTGAAAATAATACTGTCTTTTCACCATTTACGTTGGTTTCCCGTACCATTTCTGATTTATGTTTTATGTCGTGTAGTTTTTATGTAACATAAATTCACAATCTTTGTATGTTCATAAGATCATAGAAATAACCTAAAATCTTTGTATCTTCTATAGATTTTATATTTGTATTTTGTTACTTGTGTGAAAACACATACGCCATCTTGCTTATTTTCATTTATCAGCAGAACCAACTTGCTTAAAACACTATAGCTAACTTCAGAGTAACTTTTGCTTTCTGCTATCTTGCTCTCTTTTGTAAACTTATTTGTATCCCAGCTAATTTTTTTTTTTCCTTTGAAAGCCTTGCAGTGAGAGAATTTCTTTGTCTGGATGATCCACCAGGTCCATTTGATAGCCTAGAAGAAAGCAGGGTAAGTGCTGTATTATATATCACATGAAAGAGGAACAAATAATACCGTACAATAACTACATTGTTTCTTGAATGGAACAGCAAACAGCAAACAGCAAAGTTATAATTTCGGACCATGGTAGTTTTGCACAGAAAGCTTTTAATGTTTGAGTCAAAGCTTTCTTTCATTGAAATACATGAACATAATTCAGTGAAAAAATAAAAATTCGTACATGTCCTATAGTCTATGAAGCCCTAAAATTAAATTCTACATTTATTCTCTTTATTTATACCATTTCAGAAAAAAGATTACTTGGAAATTTATTTTACATTTAAAAGTAACATTTGCATGCTGAGTTTTCTTCCATCTAAGTATCAAAGTAAAGAACCTACAGTTAAAACCAAATTAAAAAACTAATCTTCAGAAGTAGAAGTTATTGTCTTGTTATCAATTCAGCTCAAGCTTAACGCTACTCAAATTACACTACTTGACGTGTTAAAGTAGCCTACTTCTTGAAGCAATTGGCTAGATTCACAGACAGATTTGGTAATAATAGATTAGCTAGGATTTATGCAAGTTTTTCTTCCAAATGTTTAATAGTGTTTAAATGGAACAGATTTAATTGGTAGATTTGTAATGTTTTCAGTTAAACTGAGTCAGTTCTTTGTGTTAGAGGAATGCCATAGCTTTTTTTTAAACAGCTTCATTGAAGTAAAACTTTCATCCATAAAATTTGCTATTTGCTATTCCATTGTAAATATACAATTTAATAACTTTTTAGTAAATTTGTAACGTTTTAGTAAATTTAGTAAATTTGTAGATTACTATAATCCAGTTTTAGAAAATTCCATCACCTCAAAAAAAATTCTACAAGCAATTTTGCAGCCATTCCACACTCCCAGCCCCAGACAACTACTGATCTGCTCTCAGTCTCTGCAAATGTGTCTTTTCTGGAAATTTCATATAAATAGAATCATACTGTGTGTGTGTATGTATATATGTGCATATAAGTGTATATGTGTGCCTATATATATATAATCTCATATATACAATATGCATAATATTGTATATGCATAATATATACAATATGCAATAGTATACAGTATATATAATCTTTGCATCTAGTTTCGTTCACTTAACATAATGTTTTTGAGCATCATCCATGTTATAGTCTCTCTCAGTATTTCATTACTTTTATTATTGAATGGTTTTCTGTTGTGCACATATACCACATTTTGTTTATCCAGTCACCAGCTGAGGGATATTTGGATTGTTTCCAGTTTTGTGTTATTATGAATAATGCTATGAACAATTTCAGAGAAGGCTTTTTGTGGACATATCTTTTCATCTCTCTTGGGTTGATCCCTAAGAGTAGAATGTTCAGTTATACGGTAAATTATGTTTAACTTTTTTAAGAGACTTACAAAGAGTTTTCCCAAGTGGCTATGCCATTTTACATTCCCACGAGTAGTGTATGAGAGTTCCAGTTTCTCCATGTCTTCACAAACATTTGATATTATCTGTCTGTTGGATTATGGCCATTCTTGTAGGTGTGAAATGGTATTTCATTATAGTTTTAATTTGTATATCCGTAATGATTTTTATGTTAATCACTTTTTCATGTGTTTTTTTGCCATTTGTATGTTTTCTTTGATGAATTGTCTGTTTGAGCCTTTGGCTTATTTTTTTAGTTGGGTTGTTTGTCTTATTGATTTGTAAGAATTCATTATTTTGAATACAGGTCCTTTATCAAATATATGATTTGCAAATATTTTCTCATAGTCTGTATGTGTCTTTTTACCTTCTTAATGGTATCTTTTGAAGTGCTAATGTTTTTAATTATAATGAAGGTCATTTTATCACATCCTTTATGGCTTATGCTTTTGGTATTGTATCATAAGAACTCTTTGCCTAACACAGGGCCACCAGGATTTTCTCCTATTTTTTTTTCTAGAAGTTTTATAGTTTTAACTCTTACATCCATACTGAGCTAATTTTGTATAAGGTGTGAAGTGAGGACCTTAAGTTTCTATAAATATTAAAATGTGTCAGTACCCTGTGTTGAATTGTATTGGCACCTTTATCAAAAATCAAATGAACATGAAAGGAAGGGTTTGCTTCTGCACTCTTCTCTTTCACTGATCACATTACCTAGCCTTATACTGCACAGTAGAAATGAGTATAGAGAGTAGATGAGTATAGCGAGATGTTGATGAGGCAGTGGGGGAGGAGGAGAAGGGGAAGGTGGAAAAGACTGGGTTACCTGGGGCATAGAAAGTAGCGAAATGCAGTGATCTAAGATGTTTGCCTGGTGGCTTTGATGATGAGGTGGTAGTGCAGATGTACCGTTGGGAGTGCATTTTGACTTACCATTGGTACATACAATTGAAGGGGACCAATAGGCATGTGAATGATATCTATGTACTCAGGAAAGGTCTGGGCTGGAGATGAACAGAAACAAAAATTGGAAGTCGATAGCAAATAGTATAGGTTATAGTTGAAGTGATAACAGTAATTGCCCAAGGATGAAATATAGAGCAAGAGAATATATAATCAAGGACAAAACTCTGATGAATGCCCACATGCAAAGAACAAGTAGAAATCTAAGAAGTAACTGTAAAATTAGGGGAACCAGGAAGTTTCACAGAGCACAATAAAAGAGGATTCCATTAATTTTTTTCTTTTTTTACTTTTTAAGTCAGTAGTGACATGCTATGAAGTTGAGAAAAACAGTACTTTGGATTTGACAGTTAGAAGTCATTGTTAGCATTAGTAGAGAAAAGCGAGTAAAACTCCTAATGATTTTAGCCATGAATGGGGAAGCTAAATTTGGATGATAAAAACTTTTTTCCTGGAAATCTTTTTTATTTTGAAAAGAACAAGATGAGTTAGTAGCTAGAGAGACTCCTATCAAGGGACCGGTGGATATGACTTTGTTTTTATGTGGAGAGATTTTTAGGGTTTGCTTAATCAATTTCAGTCAACTTGATTAAATAAATCTAAGGGCCAAAAGAGAGGGAAAGGTTGAAAATTTAAGAGAGAGTGTATGGGATAGGGCGGGCTTCCAAAGGAGATTGGGCTTAACTTGAAGAGGCACATATTCTTGAGGACAAGAATGGAATGCAAATGTAGTTAGGATTCTGGGAGAGTAACTTTTTTTTTTTCTGCTGGGCTTGGGCTCACCAGTAGTAACATATTGTAGGGGATTTGCCAGGGGTGAAGGTTTAACGTAGTCACAAAGGAGACAGGGAATGATAGATAATGATAGATAACTAGGAACAATTAAAAGCAACACTGAAAGCCTCATCAAGGTAAGTGACCCAGATTTTTTTCATGACATCATTCTTCATGGCAGTATGATTTTGTTTTAATCTATTTCAATAGTGTTTAGCTTCCTGGGTATAAAGGATAGAATGTCTTTGAGTGAATATAGTAAAAGGAGAAGCAAGGGAAAATAATATTGAAGGCACTATGAAGGAAATCGTTATTATAGGATGTGTCTTCTGAGCTAATACAAATGGAATCAATAGCCACAGTTTTCTTTTTTTTATTTTTTTTTTCTTTAAAGTATAATCATCTAGGACTGGGCAAAAACAGGCTAAGGAGAATAGAAGCTAAAACAGTGATTATTAGTAATTTTTTTCCCAGTTATACACTAGAGAGATATCACATATTCATTTCAGGCACCCTAGCTTACTACTTAATAATTCTCAAGAAAAGGGACTTGTATTTATTTATAAGTTCCCCAGTACTTATTTATAAGTTCCCCAGTAGGTACTAAGGTAGCAGAGACCTAAAAAGATGAGGGTGGAGAACAAATCATCTGGTTTGTATACACATTATTTTGGTTACCTATGTTCTTTGACTCTTCAGTTATGCCCTTGAGAAAGGTACTGCATAAGTAATTAATGTTACTCTCTTTCTGCATGTGTTTTTTATTTGCTGTTTGTTTGTTTTTAAGGCTTTCTGTGAAACTTTAGAAGAGACAAACTACCGTTTTCAAAAAGAACTACTTGAAAAACAAAAAGAGTTGGAATCACTGAAGAAACTGCTCTGTGAGAAGCAACTTCTTATAGACACCCTAGAAAACAGAATCAGGTATGTTGTGATGCTTGCATTGTCAGTCTAATTCAGCTCGATACTCTGGGCTAAATGCCCTTTGTACGTTACAATTTAGGAAATTTCTGACTCCAGAAGTCTTAGACTCATGGTGTACATCCTTGTAGTTTGGGAAAATTGTCTGTTGTTTGCTTATTTATTTAGAAGCCTGAAAATTTGAAGGACAGGAAATATCAGGAAAATAAAGCTCTAGTTGTTCACCAAGACAAACATTATTTTAACCTATTTAAATAGTATCTTTGTTTCTAGGCATTTATGCCAACTTTTCACACATGAAAGTTCTAGTTTGCCTTCTTGTCAGCATATATCGAATTGATGTTAAAATCATTTTAAATTAATCATAAGTACTGATTTCACTGTTGACACCCAGAGTCAACAGTTTATTAGGTATATGACTACACTTAGAATAGCTGAAGGCTACTAAAGCTACATGCATTCAGAACAATAAATATATACCTATTTTATTCATAGAAAATAACTTGTTGCTTTCCTTTCCTTTAGGAACTTATGTTTGGAACCTGAAGAATCACTGCTCGTGTCAGGAACAGAAGGTGGACAGATCCTAAAGGTGGAGTCCTCTGCACTTGAGGTTGATCAAGATGTCTTAGATGAAGAATCTAGGTATATAATGTTTGGTTTATTATAGCCTAATCATCTGAATAATTGGAGAGAAACAGTCATAATACTCTGTAGAGTATGTTTTTATGAACTCAGTGTTATTATATCATGAATCTGATGAGCAAACAGAGGAAGACTATAGATATTCTAGGCTGTCCCTAAAAATGAATCTTTGTCATCCAGCCTATAAATTTCATTACTTATTTTGAAGATACGTCTGAATTAACTGGGCTGACTCAGTTAATTCATTAATTTTGTAATCTTGACAGATTACTTTAATCTCTCTCAGTGTCAGTCTTTTCCATGCAAAAAGTGGGACACTGTAATAGCAACCACCCTGTCTACCTAATAGGAATGATGGAAAGATGGTATATTTGAACACACAAAGAATTTTTATTACATATAAATCCAAGGTCACCATTAATACATTAGTGATAGTGGTTAAGCTATAATTATGAGAACAAATTTTCTGTTGGTTAAAGGTCATTACAAACTAGATTTTTATTGAAAAGTGGTAGTTCAGAGAGCTGAAAGAGT